>NC_136490.1:12049834-12117334 GCF_053919585.1 Euprymna scolopes
CAGCGACTGTGGCAACAGATTAAATGTACATGTCATTTATTTTACTTATAAAAGATTTACCTACGAACACATGTTTCGCCGTACTACGGCTCATCACCGTAGTCGACTTTATTAGGGCTCGAATGTAGTTGCGTTTATTTGGGCTCGAACTTTCACCCTAGACACTATTATCTGCTGCCTATACCGATAGTATACGGTCTATTTTATCGCCTTTAAAGTTATGTTGATTTTTGTTGTTGAAAATCGATACATAATATATTATATCTCATTATAATACAATACGTTGATATATGAGTAATAATTATATATATATATATATTCATATGTAGATATAAACTGAGTTTAAAAGCTAGATATATATAGTGCTATATAAATGTTGAGGTTTTTATCTGCTTTTGAATGTTAAGTGAACTTAAAGATTTCGTCCGTCGACGCCAAAAATAACCAAAAACCAAAGTCGATCCAGATTTGGCGAATTTCTTTGAGTCACTTGAAAAAACGTTTGTAGCGACCTTCGTCCGTCTTTTTTTTTCCCCCACCCTACAAAATCCCCACCCCGACAAATCTCTTTTGTTATTTAAAGGTTTTATTTGGTTCTTTACTTTGAGGGTCTAAACTCTAACCTTTTCCTTACCCTAACCCTAACCCTAACCCTAACCCTAGCTAATCCGTCTTTAGTGAAGTTTCTTCTTTTTTCTTCTCCAAACATTTGTTTCCAAATCTGTATTTTATCAGGAGTTTCCAATAATGGACTATTTTGCTTCTTTTTTCCTACCCTTGGTCCTTTTCCTTCCACCTAACATGCACCCCCCACCTGTGTACTAAATGACAGTTTACACTTCCAAATCGGACACTCGGGTCTTGTTTTCTGCACCGAAAAACCTCCTTAAAATAGGAAACGACGCCTTCTTTCGTCTTCTTTTCTTTCTGTGTTGTTCTTTTTTGTGTGTGTGTTTTTGTTGCTGTCGCATTTGTGCAGTTTCTTTGTATTTTGCCGACTAGAAGAATAAGTCTTTTGCTTTTTAATCGCGTGTAAACGACTCTATAAGTCACTCCGTCGGTCTGTCGGTCGGTCGGTCGGTCTGTCCGTAACACTTTTGTGCTTGGCCTTTTTGGTTAAGATCAAAGGCCTGTTGTTAATAGATGCTGTTCTTCGCTCTTTAAGCTTTTATTTGCCTTTTGGCCAAGATCACGGTGTAGTATCTGTTCCGGCAGATACTGAAAGCAAAGACCATATGTGGGAGCAATGCCACATATAAGACCTTGGTCAATATAGGGGTAACCAGCTCCCCTACTCCTCGGGGAGTTGGTCCCCATTTCCCCTTCACTCCTCACATTAAAAATCGGCCTTGTGCCTAATTTGTTCGGTGGGGAAGCAAATAAATACCCTTTTCTTGGCCTTTTGGCCAAGATCAGGGTGTATTATCTGTTCTTAGTACATGCTGTACTTATTGTGATATAAAGTGGAGGATCACTTTTATGTATTAATTTAATGTAAACTTATCACCCCACTTTACAACCAATCAGTCTCAAAGCCATTCAAGTCATTCTCCAGATCATTCAAATTGTTTTTGAAGGATTCCAGTTCTTTTTTAAGCATTCAAGTCATTCTTAAGATCATTTAATTCATCCTTAAGTTCATTAAAGTCATTCTAAGTCATTCACTTTTTATTTTTTTAAGTCATTTCAGCCCATTTTTCGGTCATTTTAGTTTATCTTTAAGAATTTCATGTCAATCCTACATTCACGCATTCATTCATTACACGAGAGCGCGCTACTAATGGCTATCGGCCTTGTTTTTTTTGTTTTTTGTTTTTTGTTTTTTGTTTTTTTTTTTTCATTTCAGCCTTTGTTTCCTTTTTAGATCCAAAACTTTTTTACGGACTCATTCTGCTTCTTTTTTCTTTTTTCTTTTTTTTCTTTTTTCTCATCTGACATTTTTATATTTTACTTATTACATTTCTCTTTCTTTTCGTCTTCTTTCTTTTTGTTTCTGTATCTTCTTTTCCTCCATCTTTTCTTGCTTCTTTTGCTGTTCTTCTTTGTGTTACTATTCCTCTTAACTTAACAGCTAAAAGTGCAAGCGCAACGAAGACGGGAGAGTGGGACCATTAAAACGAGCATCCTTCTGTGCTCCAGAATATATTTTAATGCAGAGTCATCAATCATTCTCAATGCATCTTTGCAAACCTCTATTACTTATTCGATCGTAAAGGTCTCCAGCACGCTTTGTCACTCACATCTTTGTCGACCCCTAGAAACCGACGAACTCATCCCCTGTGCTGAGATCAAATGCACCGGCATTGTAAACGGTCAACAGGCGCCGGTGAATGTTGATCATTTTAATTTTTTCTGTGTGGAAAGATTCAGTGACGTGTTTCTGCTTCTAATGAACGTCCATCACGAGGGTTGGTTTCTTAGAGTCGGACACCAACAATATCTGCAACAGAGAGATGAAACTTTCAGGTGATAAACACATGTTCAGTCATAATAATACAATTTGTAAGTGCAATTTGCACATGCAATTTGTAACTAAGTCTGATACAAATAAAGTTACGGTATATTTTTCATGTGTATAAACACTAGTAAATTTATTAAATTCTTTTAATTTCGATTTTCCTATGAGACTGATATAAGAGGTTAGATCGATTTAGTGTTGAAAATAAAATATTGAACGATATCGTCTAATATCTTACTTACACATTAAAATACGGTGTATAATTATCTAAATTGAAATAAAAATATTAATTTATTTTTTAAATATAAAAGCAACTTAACAAATGCTATAAAAACTCAGCCTGTTTTGGAATGCAGCAATAGGTGTATCAGAATTTTGGGGGAATTTTTGACACTCCTAACACGAAACTGCGAATAAAATATAAAAAACTCGTAATTTCTCTTTTAAAAGTGGGTTGTTTATTTTCCTTATGGATTATACTTCCAAAATAACCTATTAAAGTTGTATAAAACGTAATAGAAATATTCTTTTTTTTTTAATAAACAGTAATGAAATCAATTAAATTTTACGAGCTAAGTATTTTTAATTTTTTAAACTTTAAAAATCTATCAAAATTTTTCCATTGATTCAATTTTTACGATATTTTCAGGGTTAATGTAAAATTTTATGTTCTTTCCAATAAACCGAATATAATATTTTAGACAAACGTTTTTTTTTAAATTCACGCTCCCCCCATTTTGAAATGTCTATTAAAAAGTAAATAATTAATTTACGCCGCAAAGTTTTATATATCAAAAATTGAAGATAAAAGACCAATAAATATTATATTCAAATTAGAAACTAAAAAAGTAGTGTTTTTTAGAAATTTACCTGTAAAGTCTGAAGTTTAAAACCTTTTTTTTTTACCATATTGTTTTTTTTTGTTATTTTTTTAATGAAACCTTGGTCCTTTAATTGAAAAAAAAATTAGGTTTGAATTACATTTTCCGAGCAGTTATAAGCTTGGAAAGACAGGGGGTCGAATTATTCAATGTATTTCACGCATTCGTAAGGTTAGTTTCTGGCACACCTAATGCAGCGATGATGCTGTGAGAGTATCGTTTAAATATATGTTTTAACACATTGAATTTCATATTAGACTTAATGTTGAATTGTAATTTAGCATTGAATATGGTAAAAAAATAAGTGCACAATTACACATTTAAAAAAAATCGATTTATTTTTAATGGAAATTAATAGACACCATCAAACAAATGAAATATCTTGAATTGAACGCCATGTTTAATTTCAGAAGATTTTACGATAGTTATTCTGTACAAAGCTCTGGAGATGAAGAATATTCGGTAACTGTTCTGTATTAATCTCAGACTTTACAATTTTGCAGACAAATAGCAAAAGATCTTTCTCGTGCTGACACGAAAAAATTGTGTCGGAACGCTAAAAGATTCGTTGTTCTTTATAGGGAAATTCTGGTTTTGGTTGCTAGCAGAATGTGGCTCCATTTGATTTGTTAGTTCCTATCGCCAATATTTATAAGTAGAACCTTGCAACTTTTGATGATCATGGCTGTTTATCATATAAAAAATATTGCAGCAAAATATTTAAAATGTAAAATAAACAGGCCATACACTTAAAAATGTACTATTTAAGAAAAATATTCCTAACTTAACCAAAAAAAAATTAACTGAGATACTACTTGTCTTAAGACACCCTGAAAAATTTGAGAATTTCTACTATTTCATGTAAAATATGTTCAGGATATCTTCCCTAAAGAAAAACTACAAAGGACGCTCTAAAAGTAATACTTCCTATTTTTTTTTATTCCGAGCGAATGGATCAGAAGGGGATTGCCAATTGTATTGCTATGATTTCTGAACTGATGCATTGATGACCTGAAAGTTTCATATCTCTGTTGCAGATATTGACAGTATGAGACTATAAGAAAGTACACCCTGTCATGTACGCGAGTTGAAAACAGAGATGCGTGATTGAATTCCTGGCAAAAGTACGTTGAGAATGGTAATGACTATATAGAAAAATAAATTCTGGATCACAAAAGGTCGCTCGATTTAATGATATCCCTCCGTCTTTATAGCACTTCAACTTTTTTATTTGAAAATATAGGAGACTTTACTTTTGGAACGACCCTCGTATTTGTATTTTACTGCACGAAAACGCCATACTGTTTCAGAAATAAAGGATCATTTTATGTTCAACTTCTATACAATCTGCTCTAACACTTTACTAAATATTTGTTATTCTTCTTTCAAGTGAATTACATGCGTTTGCGTAAAAAGACGAAGTAAGTTTACGTCACACACACACATCTATATATATATATATATATATATATATATATATATATATATATATATATATATATATGTAAAAGTGAGCATGACTGTGTGTCTGTGTCTGTGTACATTTCCCTACGAAATAACTTTGTCAATTTTTAGTCTACAGACTCGAAATTTTATATACAGGTTACTAAGATTTAGGAAAATCGATGTGATCGGTTTTTGGCCAGAAATTTGGCGATTAAGGGGTAAAAGGTCAACGATTTTACCTTTGAGAACTTTACCGAACTTCTCCGACAATTTTGGGTCTACGCACTTGAAATTTTAGATATAGGTTCCTTGGCATAGATCTGACTTAATAACTTGATTTGAGCCCAAAACAATAAATTTTAAGGGAGTCATAATAGGGGTCAAAGTTTTTAAAAAAAAAATTGACCTCTGCAGTCTCTCCCAAATAACTGAGAAAATTTCTGGTCTAAATATTTGAAATTTTACATAAAGGGTATTCAGAGATAGGGCAAGCTTTTTCATCAGTTTGGGTCGAAAATTTTTAGTTACCAGTATATAAATGTATGTATGTCTGCATGTCTGCCTTAAACTTTTAATAGAGGGGACGGATTTAACCAAGATCAGTATCGTTTTGAAGTTCGACCTTTCATACGACAAATATCGAAAAATTGGCTAAAAACATTAATCTTCCCCTTCAAGTAGGTACTTTTGTACAGGGCAGTCACTTTTTTCGCCGATATTTTTTAAAGTTATCCTCTCCTTTAGATTGTCTAGCCTTAATTTAAAAAAATGTCGCTTCTGGTTTGGCGGTGGTCGTAACAGCATAAACGTTAGGTTACCCCGTTCTTTTCCTCCTTGCGGTACGGGTTCGAGCCTGCCTTCCTACTACCACTTTTCTTTGCTCAACATACACATCCAAACACCCGGGCAACGCCGGGATGAAATGATAGTATATCTATAAAAGTGAACGTGTCTGTGTGTCTGTGTGTGTATACATTTCCCTATGCAATAACTCTGTCAATTTTTAGTCTACAGAGTCGAAATGGTATATACAGAGTACTGAGATTAGGGGAAATCTATGTGATCGGTTTTCGGCCACAAATTTGGCTGCTAATGGGTCAAAGTTCAACAATTTGACCTTCGAGAACTGTACCAAACTCCTTCGACAATTTGTGGTCTAAACACTTGAAATTTTTATATAGATTCCTTGGACATGGGTCTTACTTAATAACTTGATTTGAGCCACGAACAATAAATTGTAAGGGGTCATAAAAGGGGTCAAAGTTTAAAAAATTGACATTTTTATTTATTTTTTTTTTTTTGCTAAGCATACACCTCCAAACACCCGGGCAACGCTGGGCACCCATGCTAGTATATATATATATATATATATATATATATATATATATATATATATAGCACTTTGTAAATATATTTTCACCCGACTCGTATTTAAGCTATTAAGCGAAGCCCACTATTAATTTGTTTGTAAACAAACTGATAGTTAGAGCACTGTTGCGGCGGGCAGGTGTGGATTTAATACACACTCGAGGAGAAATATTTACAGCACTGATTCGTGGTCTGATGGTGAGAGCTGCCGACTGTCAATGCAACGGTTGTAGGTTCGATCCACGGCTGGAGAAAGGTGTATGTCTAGTCAGTCGCACTGATGAGTTGTGATACAACGAAACAGTACTGTATGTGGATGATATATATATATATATATATATATATATATATGATATTTAGAAGTTAATTTTCAACAAAAGATTACACAGATGCTATCAAGTCGAACCAAAATCAGGTCAATTCAGTAAAACGACAATGGCTGAATAAAATGTCCTTGTGGTATGGCTACAGTAACCATACCGCCCCAAGGGAGTGTTCACAATTTTTTATGTAATGACAAGCGAAAATGATATAAGGGTTGGTTGACGGTTTGTGCCTGAGAAGAGTTTCCGTGCGTGCACTTTCCTCCTAATAACCATCAATCACCGTCGCAGATAATAAAAATGCATTGAAATATTTTCACATATCAAGGTATCATGAGTTTTTGCAACGCAACAGAAATGTAACAATAAATTCACTGAAATCCTTACAATGCTTCGTTTTCATGGTGTATGTTGATCAACGTTGAATAAAATGTGAAAATGGGAAGGTTTTATTTGAAAACATTTAAGTGTACTTTATTATAAATCATTAAACACAATTCTCAAGTCAAATGTTACATAAAAACCGTTAATGTGTATCTTGCAACCGTCAAGCTTGCGATCAAACAATATTTGCAGTGTCAAATGATCTCTGCAGACTTACGAAACTGATTGCAGAAATGGATCTGTTTTGGGAATATTTGGTTTCTCAATTCAAGAGAAGCATCAACCAGTTCAGCATTGAATAGTCGGTTGGGAGTTGGTCAAATGGGATTAGTTTACTTTAACTTTCTGCCAAAATAGTTAAAAAATAATAAATCTACAATTCTGTTTTTCTTATAGTTATGAACAACAGATCCAAGAGAAAGAAATGTACATGCTACATATGTTTCAAACGTGTTACACATTTGATCCAACTAAGAAAATGCTCTCTGACATGAATCACAGCAATAACAAATGATTCGAAAAAAAATCGGGTCTAACTAAAAAAATAAAAAGCAATTTAAGAGCAAAATTCGGCCCAGCATATTCTTCTTTTTCGTGTAATCCATCAATTCGATACTTAAAAAGGAAGCAGATTAACTGAAAACACTTAATATTCTTTAGATTATTATGATTACTATAATCGATTGTTATATTCACGCGTTGTAGTTACGATTTAAGTTACGACTTTCTTTAGGTCAATGCCTGTACGCACGTGACTGCTAGACCTTAATTGTAGGCATACAAGAAAGATATAAAACACAGCGAAAAGATGCCCCGAAAGACCCTCTACATTTTATTTAAAAAACATATTACACATAGGAAATGGAAGAATTGACTCAGAAAAAACATTCTACTGCTCGAGTAAGTATCTCTCTCCACGCAGTCTTCAAGATCCTGATAAATCCGAAAATGGAGTACTGTTGTCACATCTGGGCAGGAGCTGCTCGGAGTCCATATATCCTGCTTTGAGAGAGGTCAAAACCAGCTTCGAAACCAACTAATTCTTTCTCGACCCAGTCTTATCAAAGAATCTATTGTACATTTTATGCGCTCCTTGTGCGGTGACAAAACTTTTCAAATTTAACTTGTGATGTAAGGCTGTATAAAGGTGTTAACTTTGGTCAAAAATTGACTGTTCCTTCTTTAATTGGATTTTGTCGATTATTGCGAGCCTGTCTCTGCTTTATCATTATTTTCATGTAAAGTGCACATCTGTTTCAATCTATGGTCTTTCCTTGCCAAACCCTCACAAAAATTTCGTCTTGCTACAACCACTAGAAACAATTATCCCACTCCATATCTGTACCTCAATCTAAACGCAAACTCCATTAAAAAGGTTTATTTACTAAAACTGACTACCTGTTCCGCTGCCCTTCTTTCCAGCTGACTACAATAAGGTCATCTTCAAGTCTAATGTAAGCAAATCTTTTGGAGCCTTCGTTTTAAATAATCAAGTTCTACTCATTTTCCACCACTAACGATTATGATGACCACCGTACACTCACTGACACTTATCCCTGAGTGGCCTTTAGGCCTTGATACGTGGTGACTCCCTTGTAAAAACTATATAAAAGCAAGTGCTGCATGTGATTATCTACTAGTCACTGTTATTAAGAAGAAAATGCTGGTGAATGTCGGAATCGATTTTTACACAGAGGCAACCGCCTAAGACATCTATTAGTAATTTTACGGGGCGGAACGATAAAAGTGTTGCCTTAAAGACAAAAACACTTCAGCTTTTTTTAATACTTTAATTGAAAAAGATTTGTTCAGATAACTTGATTATACAATATAACTGACAGCTATCCAATGTAGCCGCCTTCAGCCTCAATCATCGCTTTGTTCCGAGTGTGGAACAAGGAGTATACCTTTTTTACAAACGCCGGTGGGAGCTTGGCAAATACTCGGCAGATGGCAGCGATCAGGCTGGATTTTGTGTCATGAGAGGTCATGTTGGTAATGTTTTCGACGTATAACCAAACAAAATAGTCCAGCAGGTTCAGGTTGGGGATGTAGAGGGTCTAATGAAAGAAAAGTACAAAGTCTTAGCACTCCTTCTGAAGCCAAGCTTGGATCTCTTTGGGCTGATGTCAAACCACGGATACGCCAGCGGCCACCTGATTGCATCAGGGGGTCACCATACTCTTCAACACATTCAGGTAAACTTTGGTGTTGAGTTTTAAGCCGACTTCGATATGTGAGGTTGCATGATATGGCCCTTACTTGAACCCTAACCAAAGACCATAACCGTGACTGAAAACTTTGTTTTCATCACCCTGGGCACGTCCCTATTATTCGTGGTCATCCAGCGATGCATTTTTAGGATGTTGGCAATGGTCATGTTTTCATAACTTGGATCGGTAGAAAGCATGGGTTGTACAGCAGCGTATCGCCGATCTCGCTCGTTGAAAATTGTGTCGCTTTCAGACATGATAGAAAGTTCCTATCGCTTTTTGGATTTGTACACAACTGGCTAACTAGTAGATGGTCTGCAATAAAAAAAACAACGGAAATAGAATCATGTCGTTTTATTTTTAGACGAAAAGTTAGCGTTCTGTGTTTCCATAAAAAAGTTTCAAATTAATATCAATTAAGAAGCATCATGTTTGCATTACAAAAATATGTTTTTAAAATTAGCGATTTAATTTGATGAATGAGGAATCAAGTTGTCGTTAGCGTTTAACCTACGAATATGAGAATTAAATAATAAAAATCTGATAAATGAATAGATTATTCTTGTGGCGCAAAGAAATCCGATCTCATGAATATTGCTGATGAGTGTATCATCCGCATCTTATGTAGATATATTACAATCTTCTTATTTAAACAGTGTGTCTTCGCTGTCTGATAATTTAACATTTTAAAACCGTGGTTGCTCCTAGAAATTTATATCCTGCTACTGTTAAATCCGTAAATATGTTCTTTTAATTCCTGCTACACCCACGTCAATCATGTGATAGCAGCATGCCTGTTTATTCGCATATAAAATATACAAATTATCTCCCTTGATTATATCCTTGTTTAGTCAAAAGCAGATCGTGTTTTGTTGGGCGTCTCACATTCTGTTATGTTTGTTGTAAAGTGGTGCGATGTGTGCTAAAACGCACAATAGAAATAAAATATGAGATTTTAGTAGAAAGCGCGTAGCGTACAATAGGCATAACCGGAACTTATAAAATTATAGATTATTTTCAATTAAATTTTCATGGAAATGCCAGAAACGAGCAAATGTTCTATGAAACGTGAACACTGAACATCCTATGGAAGTGCGGCAAAAAAGGGAATCAGTTTACGTTAATCTTTAATTAGAATCTTGTCCTTACATATTAAAATAAAATTATCAATGTTTCTATAATATTTTATAATGTAAAATATGTTGGTTTCATAAAAAATCATTTACAAATAATTTTAGAACATACGATTGGTATTCTTTATCGTAGCGCAGGATATTTTCCGATCTTCACCGATTGCCCATCATCTTATTCCTTGACAGAAACTGCCGTTCGCCTCAATAACACGCAAATAGTAAATTCATTAATGCAGCAACCGAAAGTTTGGCTTTTTTTCTTCTTTTTTTATGTTTCGCTATCTCCGGTTAGACTAGATTGCGTATTGACAGAAGCATTCTAATGACAGTTTTCTAAGCCTTACTACTTTCGTGTTGGCTCAGAACAGCAGGTGTTTGTGACATCATCAGTATAAGATTGCCGTACAGAACCGACGGACTCCCTCTATCCGTTTTGTTTTTTTCAAGAGAATTCCCTTTTTCTAGATGTATTGCCATCTTCCGCTTGTATCGTAAACATCCAGTATATGAGGGGAAGTCCAATAGATGACATACCTTGCCTATGGGTGACCTGGAACTCTAGAAAACACTTAATCTGATGAATTATACATATGTTAACCTGAATATTTTTTTTTACATGAGAGTCACCACTTATCAAGACCCGGAGATCACTCGAGGATAAGGGTTATACAGCACCTGGTATTCCCAAACGGTCACCCATCTGATACAAACCAATCTAACCGTCAGTTAATTTCGATAATGTAGTGTCAACGTAATTAACTGACGTTTATCTTTATAGATGCAATAATATAAGAAAATAAAGTAAAGATGCGAAAACATTTTCTTCGGTTGTATTCTGTGATGCTTTATTTTTTCACATTATATGAAATTACCCTTGTCTGCTCCCCGAAAACGAATCTTCGAAAAAAAAACTTGCTCAAACACAGTCAGCTTACAGGCTAAAGGAGAATATCATCCAAAGTTCTTAGCGAAGTCTCATTTTGTACTTCCGGTTTCTGACATTATCTACTGGTTCTAATGTTAATATGTAAATTCGAATCTTGCCCAGTACTCTACCAATCAAAAAACAGAAATAAAGAAAAATGTGATGACCTGTAACAAAAAGCAAATATTTTACACCCAAAAATCACTAAACTTGATCAAGTATTTTCATATTGTAATGAAAATCATTTTTAATTTTTGTTAAAACTCCCTTTTACGTGTTAAGTACGACGATTTAAAATCTTGTAAGTTTGAATTATTTCAAAATGTCTCCTTTGCGCCTTCAGCATGTTTTCAATATAGCGTCACTAGATCGCTGATATTAGTTTCGCTATACAATTTCATTTTGTTATTTAAAAATCGACCTATATAAATTAACGTGATATTTTCTCTCCATCACCGGTGAAATAATCATTCAGATTTTCGTATATTTTTGTCTTTTGATGAAATTGCAACCAGAATACGAAATTATGCAAAGATATGAAGTAGAACATGTCTATCCACAATGTAAAATTCACTAAACCATTATCGTATATATAAAAATATTGGGTTCGCAAAAATAATGTCGTTTTTTATGTATAGTTGAACGTCAAAAAAATGACATTATTTTTGCACCAACCTCATAATAAATACTGTTGTTCATTAGGTTTCAAATCTTTTATTTAGACAAACACTAGCAGAGTGACCCGCAGTTTCCCGTGATTGAATGAAAATCAACGAATGTTTCACACTTTCCATACTTTTATTGTAATCAAAATCGGGGAAATTAGCCTATTTACAATAAAATTGATTGATTGCCTGCTCTAGGGATCCACTACAGTGATTCGGGAGTAGGCTAATATGCCTCCCAGCAGTGAAGAAGTCCAAAATACATTGTAATCTACAATGAACTCTATGGCAATTACTGTTGATTCTATATATATATATATATATATATATATATATATATATATATATATATATATATATATATATATATACATTTCTTGTCTTTTTCTCTCTTAATCTCCCTCTCTGTCCCGCTCCAACCAAGTCTACCGACCTACTCCACAAACCCCAAAACCTCAACAATCATAACAAATCCCCCCAAAAGTAGCATGAATGAACCTAGAACCCCATCCTCCAACTACCACGTCTCCTTCTCCAACATAAGGGGTCTACGTTCCAACCTTTCCAGAGGTTTAAACACAATTACAAGAGATGAAACCGGACATATTCTTTCCAAGTGAAACTGGCATAGGACCAACCACTTCTCTAGACGAATTCATAATTAAAGGATACTCCAACTTAACATCTAAATCTGACCCCCAAGATCGCTATGGGCATGGAATATGTGTCTACATCAAAGATAGCTTCCATGTGATAGGGATATCTCCAGAGAAGACCCTAATTTACCTTATATGTGCTTCCGGGCTGCAGTAGCTTACACCACTACATTTATATTTGCCCTCTATCGCTTCCACAACAGTGGGGTTATTATCTTTAAGAGCATATCTGAGAAAATTAACCACACCCTGTCTGCTCATCCTTCGAAAAACATTCACATTTGCGGTAACTTCAATGTCCATAATGTTGAATGGATTACCCACTCAAATAAAACCGACGACGAGGGGAGGTTTTGTTATGATTTTTCCATTGCCTATGACCTAACTCAGATTGTTCACGAACCGACCCGTGTGCCCGATACACCCGGTCAATATGCAAGCCTTCTAGACTTTTTCCTCACAACTTCTCCTGAGCTGTGTTCATGTTTCGTTCTATCTCCTCTGGGATCCTCTGACCACTCCGTTGTATCAGTTAAGATAAAAATGAAATGTAATAAGTCTTCAGATGTACCTCTCCACCGTACTGTATATCGATACTCTATGGCTGACTGGGATAGCTTCCGTACATTACAAATCTGACTTACCTCTGCATTCCATGTTTAAAAAGGATCTGTCCTCTATAGTATCAGACCTGACCGAATGGTAAATTGTAGGCATAGACCGATTCATACCATCCAAAAAATTCCAACAAAAACCTAACAGCCAGCCATGGTTCTCCCCTGAATGTGCTGCTGCCATCATGCACAGAAATCACTTTTTCCATAACTACCAACGTAATAGATGTACTGAGACTAAAGCTGCTTTCAAGACTTCCAGCAACCACTGTAAAAAAGTAATAAAAAATGCAAGAGAGCTATATGCTCAGTCTTTTAAATCCAAAGTAGCTGAGCAGCGTCTTAGTTCCCACAAGTTCTGGCAAAGAGACAAACAGGATCTTGAACAGAAGTGTGCGTTCTATCCCAACTATCATCAATGGACCTTAGGTCATCTCGTCAGCATCACACAAGGCCAGACTATTTGCCAAGAACATTTCAGCTAATTCTACCCTATGCAATAATGACCATCAACTCCCTGTATTTCCTCCTATAACAGACACCACGCTATGCAACATACAAATATCTGTGCGTGAGGTCGCCAAGCTAATCAAAACCTTGATTCCAGTAAAGCAACTAGCCCTGACGGCATTCCAGTTATAGTGCTGAAAAAGCTCCAACCAGAACTTGCCCCCATACTTATAAAACGGTTTAAGCGTTGCCTTAAGGAGAAATGCTTTCCAACATCCTGCAAAACCTCATCAGTATGCCCTGTATTTAAGAATTCAGCTGAAAAGTCATCTCCCTCTCAGTACAGACCAATAAGTCTCCTGTGTGTCATGAATAAGTTGTTGAAATTCATATTAAATAAAGAAGTAGTCAACCACCTCAACAGAAACAACCTTCTTAGTGACATGCAATATGGATTCCGTTCTGCTAGATCTACAGCAGATGTACGAACGGTTATATCACATAGGATTAGTGAATCTCTTGACAAAGGTTTCCTTTCCAGGGCAATTGCTCTTGACATATCGAAGGCCATCGATAAGGTATGGCATAAGGGCCTACTTCACAAGATTTCCAGCTACGGTATTACTGGAAATGTTTTCTCAATCATTAAATCATTTCTCTATGATAGATTCATAAGAGTAGTGGTTGATGTGCAGAAATCAGAAGCCCACAGTATTAATGCTGGAGTCCCTCAGGGGTCCATCCGGAGACAACTCTCTTCCTGATCTACATCAATTATCTCTCAAAACTCATACTTAAATCATTCGTTGATATATATGCTGATGACACGACCATCTATGGCAACACATCAAAGGTCGTAAATGACAAAGTTCTCCCTAATTCTATCTCCTCTGATCTTGAGCACGTGGTACAATGGGGGAAGAGGTGGCTGGTCACTTTTAATGCAGCTAAAACCAAGCTTCTATCTTTACATCATCAACACTCTCATCCTCATCTGGCATCAATTGGGATGGATGGCTCTTATCTTGTGGAGGCTCCATGTTTTGACAAGCTTCTGGGATTTACATTTACTCCTGATCTGAAATTGAACACGTACATCAAATCTGTTGCCAGGGACGCTGGGAAAATTGTGGGATCCTTCTACCGCTCCAGAAGATATCTCACTACTGATGCAATTCTCTATCTGTATAAAAGCCAAGTATGTCCAAGGATGGAGTACTGATGCCACATCTGGGCTGGAGCTGCTAAAAACAGCCTATCCTGCCTTGACAGAATAAAAAATAGACTTCGTGGTTTAGTAGGGATGCACTTTTCTCTTCCCAGCAACATCTCTCCCACAGAAGAGAAATTGCGAGCCTGTCTTTGTTTTATCGTTATTTCCATGGAAGGTGCTCTCCAATCTTTCACGAGAAACACCCGTCTGGCTGAAATGACTGTCAATAATTTCCCCACTTTCTATCTGTGCCTAAATCCAAACGTAGATTTCATTAGCAAAGCGTCTTTCTTAGAACTGCACGCCAGTGGAACTCTCTGCCGCTTGCCTGTTTCCCACCTGACTACAACTTGGATGCCTTAAAGTCCAACATAAACAAACTCCTGACAAACCGCCACCTTAAGTAAGACACTCTATCAAAACGCCCAATACTAATGATTACTACAATACTATCTCATTGATTACTGTACACGCAATAACCCTTATCCCTGAGTGGCCTTCGGGCCTTGATAAGTGGTGACCCCCATGTAAAATATATATATACATATATACATATATATATATATATATATATATATATATATATATATATATATATAATGACTTTACTTAAAGTTTAAAATACAAAAGCCCAGTATCTCAAATTCGCTTGTGATGTTAGGCTTTATGAGGTGTTAACCTTGGGCATAATTGGACTGCTCCTCATATAATCGGATTTTTTCGATTATTGATTTACGATTATATATATATATATATATATATATATATATATATACATATATATATATATATATATATATATATATATCAGATGCATTGCGATACAAAACCTTAGAACACTCCCAGACACATAAAGTATATTTGTGGGAAATTTTATCAAAATGTTCCCAGCCGTATCGAACTCCATTGGAAACGATATCACATAGAAAGACACACACAGACACACACGCAAAATCACGTGTATATATAAATGTAGTTGATATAATCGTCTTAATATTATTCCGTCTTTTTATTTAGGTAGATGTGGGTAATGCTACGTCCATTAGAATACTATCAAAGTCTAAGCACTTTACTTCACACTGTAATAAGGATATTTATTGCTCTTGGATGCTATTTTGTTTTTCCATGGCCAATCTTTCTTGTTTTTTTTTTTTGTTTTTGTTTTTTGCTTTTATCCCAGGGGATTCAACGTGTGGCGTCATGTCGCACCGTCGGGCTCATTATCGAAAATATTAGAGATATGATCTTAGAGGGTAAAAAAAAAACCTTGATACGATTGAAGTCAAATCAGAATAATCTCAGGAGTTTTGCCAATGCAAGCGATATTAGCAATTTGAGAGACGGGAGTCGTGTCAAGCGATACAACTCGAAACAAATACAGAAAAAAGAAAACATTTGCACCTAATTGAAAGATGTACACACACAAACAATAACGCAGGATCAGAAAGGCGGAGGGTCTGATCAGGACGTTCTCAGGACAAACTTGCGTATGGAATAATAATCTAAATATTTTATTTATAGGCAGCCATGATTGTTCTATTATTTTACAAAAGCTATACACTTTTGCGAATTGCCACTCGCGCACCCACACCCATATATATATCCACACACCCATATATATAGAGAGAGATATCTCACTACTGGTACAATTCTCTATCTGTATAAAAGCCAAATGCGTCCAAAGATGGTGTACTACTGCCACGCCTGGGTTGTTACTGCTAAAAACAGCCTATCCTACTTGAAAGAGCACAAAATAGACTTCGTGGCTTAGTGGGGGGGGTTCTCTTCCCTGCAACCTGTCCCCCACAGAAGAGACGTTGCGAGCCTGTCTTTGTTTTATCGTTATTTCCATGGGAAGTGTTCCTCCGAGCATCAATCCCTGGTCCTCTCTCGCCAATCATTCACGAAAAACACCCGTCTAGCTGAAACCACTGTCAGTAATCTTCCCCACTCTTTATCTGTGCCTTAATCAAAGCGTACATTCCATGAGCAAACCTTCTTAGAAGTGCACACCTGTGGAACTCTCTTACGTGTGTCTGTTTCCCACCTGACTACAACTTGGATGTCTTCAAGTCCAACATAAACAAATTCCTAATGAATCGCCCCCTTAAGTAAAACACTTTATCAAATCTCCAGTACTATTACTACAATACTATCCCATTGATTACTGTACACACAATAACCCTTATCTCCGAGTGACTTCCGGGCCTTGAGAAATGGTAACCTCCATGTATATATATACATATATCAGGCACGTCAGATTGAACACGACAGAGTTATTCTTTTTTCTGGATAACTTTTCCCTTCGCCAAGCAGTCATTTTTTATTTCAGCTGGCTGCTGTATAAAATGGCGACAAACGTTGTTATTCAGTCATATTCTTCTCAAGTGCTTTTTCTCGGTGCATCAGGAGCGATTGTTATTGTTATCGTTTTTTTTTATTTTCCTTTGAGGCTTGGTGCATTTATAGTTTTTTTTTTTTTTTTTTTTTTTGTATTTTGGTTATAAAGGTGGGCTCAGGAAAGGTTAGGGTGAATTATTTCTGTTTTTAATTTCGATTTTCTCATTGCATAATTTATTCATTTAGTTTCTTGTTAGTTGTTTAATACTGTTAGTATACTTGTCCCGGTATAGAATGAGATCCGGTTAGAAAGGGGCTGTAGTTTTTTCATAATATGGCTTCTAGTAATTTTAGTTGTTGTGTGCAGTTGTTAAGGTATCGAATTTTAGTATTGTTAGTTAAGGTATTTCTAATGTTGGGCGACTGTAGGTTTTTATCATGGAATATCAGGTGTTGTTTTATGGAACTATTGTCAGCTAAATGATATGCTAGTCCTCGAGAGAGTGTTGTTGTGGTATGGCCTATGTATGCGTTGTGTGAGTTTTTAGAGTGGGTGGGAGACATTTTTCGAAGGGACAAATAAATTCAGACACTACGTTAGTTTCGTTTAGTGTGCTGCCAAAATATACATATATATGTGTGTGTGTGTGTGTGTGTGTGTGTGTGTGTGTGTGTGTGTGTGTGTGTGCGCTCGCGCGTGTTTCGTTGAAGAGCAGGGATAATTCTTAGTTTTTCTTGCAGCTCATTTTTTTTTCATTTTGGTGAGCTAATGTCTGAACGTTCTCTTCAAGCGTAGAAAGAAATTTGCCGTAGTCGC
The DNA here is from genome assembly GCF_053919585.1 of Euprymna scolopes. NCBI lineage: Eukaryota > Metazoa > Mollusca > Cephalopoda > Sepiida > Sepiolidae > Euprymna > Euprymna scolopes. The sequence goes on from NC_136490.1 coordinate 12,067,721, forward strand.
GAACGTTTTCGACTTACATCGGTCATTTTCAGGCGAGTGATGAATTGAAAATTGCGTTCGTAGATTTATTGACAAGTCGACTGACTGACTGGCATTCCTCCTTCTTACGCTATGAACTCCAAGATAAGTCGAACTCTACGGTCCCAAAAGCTAAGAAACTTTTCTGTTCGTAACTTTTGCAGCCTACTAATCTAAAAACACTAACATGTTAACTTTTTTATTTTTTAATTTTTCTCTTTCTCCTTATCACATGTTTCACATTAATCCTGAATATTTGTCTTGTTTCTTATCTTTCTCCTAAATCTTTTTTGTCAAAAATACTATTATTAACCAATACTTTTTCTTATATTTAAAACGAGAAAAAAAAGTCTCCCAGGAAATTGAACATTTCCCAAATTATATTTGCATATCATCTGAACTCAAAAACACGCGGCTTTTTTTTTTCCTTTTTTTTTCAATTTGATGAAAGTTCCATTATAGCATATTTATTATGTGTTAGAGCTGGAACGGTTTAACATCCCAGCTCGACCTAGATAAAGGCAAAAAGTATCCATGCATTAACATGGGAGGGGAGACTATCTTCAAGTACTATCCTAAGCCGGGAATGGAGCAACGGAGTTATATTAAGTAGATATTAATAAGTCCTTCTCACGTTTTATTTTATTTTATTTATTTTATTTTTTCCCAATGGAGAGTAGATAATGCATGTGGATGTGTTATCGGCAGCTCCCGTAACTCTCGCTTCTCCTTTTTTTTTGTCTTTCAGTCCTCATTTCCAATGAATGATTTTTCTGACAAAGAGTGAAGAAAAAGCTGCTTTCCAGGCCGGTAGTACTTTGTAAAGAGTAGCCTGAGATGTCGGAAAATGTTGGTTTCTATGTCTATCCTTGTGGTCATGTCACTAGTAAGGGTGCTGGAGGTAAACGTTTCATCTGGGCTGACGTTACCCGCCTGATAGTCAGGGACCCTAACCTTGGATTAACCACTAAGGAGGCTGTGCAATCAGAAGGTGCAAAGAACCAGGGCTGCTGTATTGCCATTTGGTGAATGGATTCTGGACCATACAGTAGTTTCTGGTAGGGCCTCTCGATGCCATACTAGTGGGTAATTGTTACGGCTTTACCTTATCATGTGCCACAAAAAAAAAATTCTTGTCTTTTTTTCTCTTATTTTCCCTCTCTGTTCTGCTCCAACCAAGTCTACCGACCTGCTCTACAAACCCCAAAACCTCGACAATCATGACAAATCTCCAAAAAAGAAACACGAATAAACCTAGAACTTCACCCTCCAAAGTAGACACCTACTACCAGGTCTCATTCTCCAACATCAGCGGTCTACGTTCCAACCTTACAGAGGTTGAAACACGATTGCAGGAGAAGAAACCGGACATTCTTTCTAAGTGAAACTGGCATAGGACCAACCACTTCTCTAGACTAATTCATAATTAAAGGATACTCCAACTTAACATCTAAATCTGACTTCTCAAGATCGCCATGGGCATGGAATATGTGTCTACATCAGAGATGGCTTGCAATGTGATAGGGATATCCCCAAAGAAGACCCTAATTTACCTTATATGTGCTTCCGGGTTGCACTAGCTTACACCACTGCATTTATATTTGCCCTCTATCGCCCCCACAACAGTGGTTTTACTATCTTTAAGAGCATATCTGAGAAAGTTGACCACATCCTGTCTGCTCGTCCTTCGGTTAACATTCACATTTGCGGTGACTTCAATGTCCATAATGTTGAATGGCTGACCCACTCAAATAAAACCGATGACTAGGGGAGGTTTTTTCATGATGTTGCCATCGCCTATGACCTCACTCAGATTGTTCACGAACCCACCTGTGTTCCCTATACACCCGGTCAATATGCAAGCCTTCTAGACTTTTTCCTCACAACTTCTCCTGAGCTGTGTTCATGTTCCGTTCTATCTCCTCTGGGATCCTCTGACCACTCTGTTGAAGCAGTTAAGATAAAAATGAAATGTAATAAGTCTTCAGACGTACCTCTCCACCGTACTGTATATCGATACTCTATGGCTGACTGGGAAAGCTTCCGTACATTCATATTTGACCTACCTCAGCATTACATGTTTAAAAAGGATCTGTCCTCTATAGTATCAGACTTGACTGAATGGTAAATTGTAGGCATAGACCGATTCATACCATCCAAAACATTCCAACAAAAACCTAACAGCCAGCCATGGTTCTCCCCTGAATGTGTTGCTGCCATCGCGCACAGAAATCACTTTTTCCATAACTACCAACGTAATAGATGTACTGAGACTAAAGCTGCTTTCAGGACTGCCAGCAACCACTATAAAAGAGTTATACAAAATGCAAGAGAGCTATATGCTCAGTCTGTTAAATACAAAGTAGCTGAGCAGCGACTTGGTTCCCGACAGTTCTGGCAAATAGCAAACAGGATCTTGAACAGAAGCGTGCGTTCTTTCCCAACTATCATCAATGGACCTGAGGTCATCTCGTCAGCATCACACAAGGTCGGAATATTTGCCAAGAACATTGCAGCTAATTCTACCCTATGCGACAATGGCCATCAACTCCCTGTATTTCCTCCTATAACAGACAACACGTTATGCAACATACAAATATATGTGCGTGAAGGCGCCAAGCTAATCAAGAACCTTGATTCCAGTAAAGCAACTGGCCCTGACGGCATTTCAGTTATAGTGCTGAAAAAGCTCCAACCAGAACTTGCCCCCATACTTACAAAACGGTTTAAGCGTTGCACTAAAGAGAAGTGCTGCTCAACACCCTGAAAACCTCATCAGTATGCCCTGTATTTAAGAATTCATCTCCCTCTCAATACAGACCAATAAGTCTCCTGTGTGTCATGAATAAGTTGTTGGAATCCATATTAAATAAAGAAGTAGTCAACCACCTCAACAGAAACAACCTTCTTAGTGACATGCAATGTGGTTTCCCCTCTGCATGATCTACAGCAGATGTGCTTACATAGGATTAGTGAATCTCTTGACAAAGATTTCCTTCCAGGGCAATTGCTCTTGACATATCGAAGGTCTTTCTCAATTATTAAATCATTTCTCTATGATAGATTCATAAGAGTAGTGGTTGATGTGCAGAAATCAGAGGCCCACAGTATTAATGCTGGAGTCCCTCAGGGGTCCATCCTGATCCCAACGCTCTTCCTGACCTACATCAATGATCTCCCAAAACACATACTTATATCATTCGTGGACATCTATGCTGATTACACGACGATGTATGGCAATACATCAAAGGCCGTAAATGACAAAGTTCTCTCTAATTCTCTCTCCTCAGATCTTCAGCGCATGGTACATTGGGGGAAGAGGTGGCTGGTCACTTTTAATGCATCCAAAACCAAGCTTCTCTCTTTACATCATCAACACTCTGATCCCCATCTGGCATCAATTGAAATGGATGGCTCTCGTTTTGGGGAGGCTCCATGTTTTGACAAGCTTCTGGTTTTGACTTTTACTCCTGATCTGAAATTGAACACGTACATCAAATCTGTTGCCAGGGATGCTGGAAAAATGGTGGGATCCTTCTACCGCTCCAGAAGATATCTCACTACTGATGCAATTCTCTATCTGTATAAAAGCCAAATACGTCCAAGGATGGAGTACTGCTACACATATGGACAGGAGCTGCTAAAAACAGCCTGTCCTGCCTTGACAGTGTACAAAATAGACTTCATGGTTTGGTGGGGGATGTCCTTTTCTCTTCCCTGCAGCCTCTCTCCCACAGAAGAGACGTTGCGAGCCTATCTTTGTTTTATCGTTATTTCCATGGGAAGTGCTCGTCTGAGCTCTAATCTCTCGTTCCCCCCTCTCCAATCTTTCACAAAATACACCCGTCTGGCTGAAACTACTGTCAATGATTTTCTCCACTCTTTATCTGTACCTAAATCCAAACGTAGATTCCATGAGCAGAGCTTCTTTCTCAGAAGTGCACGATTGTGGAACTCTCATCCGTTCGCCTGTTTCCCACCTGACTACAACTTGGATGTTTGCAAATCCAATATAAACAAATTTCTGACAAACCGCCCACTTAAGTAAGACACTCTATCAAATCTCCAATACTAATGATTACTACAATACTATCTCATTGATTACTGTACACGCAATAACCCTTATCCCTGAGTGGCTTCTGGGCCTTGATAAGTGGCGACCCCCATGTAAAAAAAAGAGATAGTAGTTCTTGTCATGCCGATGTACATGTTATTTTTGGAGGCACATTCTCCTTCACAGAATTTTAATATATATATATATATATATATATATATATATATATATATATATATATATATATATATATAATATAAGGGGAAATAAAAAAAGGAACAAAACAGGTAATATGATTATCAACGTTTCGTCTTTATTGCGAGACTTTCTCTGGGTGAATGAAATCTGAAAAGCAAAACACTAGTACAAATATTTGAAAAATATTCTTGATGTAATGAAGTATATGACCCTGTTTTTTTTCAAAAGCGAAAAATGTGGTTTTAAATTCAAAACAGGGGATGGCATGATATTATAAATTAGAGTAAGATTTTTCTATATTCGTTAATATATTTCAAAAGATATGATACAAGTCATATTCTTTTTGGAACAAATATGTCCGTTATCTGCAAATATTATATTTTGATTGCACAAATTCCCCTCTGGAATTAAGTACCCTAGGTTTGCATCAACACATGGCACAAATAATTTATTACGTCTAGACTATTAGCCAAAATCTTATGTAACTTTAGAACATTTTAGACACATTTAGTTGTTATAATAAAATCCTACATTTCATACTAGAAGCAATATAATCACAATCACAACCATATTTAGAAGAATTCGTTCTTACTTTTCCGTCTTATTATCAAGTCTTCTTTAGGCTCCAGTCATCACCGGGAGGAATTCTGCACTTTTGACAGATATGGGGTTTAAAGTTTCGTAACTGAATCATAAACTCATAGACATAACATCATCTTTTTATTTACTGATTAAAAATAGTAAAGTCACTCCAGACTAATTCCGCTTAATCTGATCGGCTGAGCTTTGACCATTCCTATATTCCGGATTAGCAATATTCGCATACTAAACGAACGCTAATGTACTATTCAAAAATGGTGTCGCAATGATACTGACTTTTACCCTTTAAATTGCTGCGTTCATTGTCTTACATTTTACGGCATAAGTTTGCATTTCTTTTCGCTCTCTCTCCATATCTCTTTCTGAATATATTCTTCGCTCTCTCTCTCTCTCTCTCTCTCTCTCTCTCTCTCTCTTTCTCGCCCTCTCTTTCTCGTTCTCTCCTTTTACAGTTATTTTTATGCAAAAGGAAATAAACTTATTTTACGGCGATACTGAATATATATATATATATATATATATATATATATTTCCTCTCTCCACGCTCGCTAGCTTTGTACGTTTGTTCCAGGAATTAATTATATTTATTTCGAATATAGATGCGTTTTTTATATGTACTTTATTTTAATATACTTTATTTAAACCTTGGCAATATATTACGATCGTCGCCATTTAAAAATTAATGTTACGGCAATATCATTCACTGAATTCTCGACATTGCGCACACGTTAACGTTTTTTTATGGGTGATGGTATAAATTTGTACATTAGGTCCACCTACACAATTTTCTTTAGAACGACGACTTTCAAAGGTTTTCGACCATGTTGATTAAGAAAATCTCATTTTAATTTTACGGAGACAAGTACTTCTAGATGTATAAAGACCTTTCATCTGCACTGTAATTCACTGGCTGCCAAGATTATACGCACTACTACTCCTCTTTTTAGCATTTGCGGGTGGCTGTGCTGACAACGATTTTCACTGTTTAATTTGGGAAAATTATTTCCCCCAAAAAGAATAGTTGTCTCATTTGAAAGCTGTTCTTTACATTAGGATGTTGGAGGTGTCTATTCCAAAAGCCGTTCTTAACATGAGGGAATTTGAGATGTCTATTCCAAACGTGGTTTATAACATTGTGGCACTATATCATAGTGCCATGGTTTTGATAGTTTCTTACGTACCCTCCCCCTGCATAGCCAGGTGGTTATTTGGACGTAGGCGGAGGAATACACCGAAATAATGCCCCATAATTCCCTTTCCTCTATCGATCTTTTTTTTTTCCGGACAGCATAGGGTGAGCACGCATATTTCTGCCTGTACGTAAATAAGAGAGGGCACCCCCTCCCCCTCAATCCTAGTTAAGGGTAGTTTATTTTAGTAACGGTGAAAAGCAATTGTAAATTCTATGTAAAAATATTGTAATATATAGTGTATAGATTTTATAAAAAAAAATAGTTAATTATATTTCATATTGCGATTGTGTCGTGTTGTGTGTGTGTTTTTGTGTGTGTCTACCATAAATGTCTTAAGTCGGATTAGGTGCCCTGAAGACGAAGGAAGAAGATTCTAGCCAGAATGCCACCAGAGTGAACATCCAACATCTCAGGTATGTTTTTCCTCTTGATAATCACACCCTAATGACTGGCCCATCTTCACATCATCATGGACTTCTAACCAGGTCTTTATCGTTGGAATATCGTTTATTACCCCGGGGAGCTTGTTGCGTTCCTGGGACGTTCCTCAAGCAAGTAACTCTCACCGGGAAAACGACAGTACCATAACATGACAATACTAAAAAAAGTGAAGTGAAAAGTCGTAATTGTTTTATCAAACACGTTAAAAAAGACAACAAAAAACTGGAATTTAATTTAATACGATTGGCCGAAGAGTAGAATACTTAACATAATTAAATCCTTCTTAGATAAGAGAAAAATCCAGCTTGTCCTCGACGGTCGTACATCTAAACAATATGATATAAATGCGGGGGTGCCCCAGGGTTCTATCCTTGGACCTCTATTGTTCCTGATATTCATAAATGACCCCCCCGACAAAATTGCCTCTGAGATGGGTATATATGCTGATGACACTACACTCTATGGCAGGCACAGCAGGAAGACGAATGAACACATTTCTAAAGAAATGGCAGAAACACTAGAGGAAGACCTCCAATCTGTGGTGGAATGGGGACAAAAGTGGTTGGTCGCGTTCAATGCTGCCAAGACTAAACTAGTTTCATTCAATTATTACTAGAAACCCTCTCTACCACCTATAGCAATGGCCAACGACTCTTTATCTTAGAGTACATCTTTCAAACTCCTTGGCCTAACGTTCACAAGAAACATGAGTTCGAACAATTTCATTGAAGGCATTGCCAGGGCCGCTGCAAGACAGGTGGGCTCTCTCTACCGTGCTAGAAAACTACTAACACCCGAAAGTATCCTGTATCTCTATAAGGCCACCAGTCGCCCATGTATGAAGTATTGCTGTCACATCTGGGCTGGTGCATCTGCTACTAGTCTCTCGCTCCTTGACAAGGTTCAAAAAAGACTCGCAAACCTGATAGGCCCTGAACTGGCATCTAAGCTTCAGCCTCTGTCCCATAGACGAAATGTTGCATCCCTCTGCCTTTTCTACAAGTATTTTAGTGGTGAATGCTCTGACGAACTGCAATCACTTATGCCCCCACGACGTGAGCACCCTCGACAAACCCGACAGGCTGCTAAATCCCATCCCCACACTGTAGAGATCCCTAGATGTAAAAGATCTTTTTACTCCAATAGTTTCTTCCCCAGAACCGCTAGACTCTGGAATTCCATTCCAGGTCCCTGCTTCCCCAACAGTACTGACGTGCAGAAGTTCAAGTGTAACGTGAACCGACATCTTGCTGCCCAAATCCCTACATAGTACCCCAGTAGCTGTTGCCCATGATAGTAGCCCCCTACACCATAGTGGCAATTTGCCTTGTTTGGGGTGAAAATGTAATAAAAAAAATTTTTTTAAGTTACAAAAAACAGGAAGACTTAAACAACAAACGGGGACAGCTAGGACTGCTACCACTGATTGCGATCACTCTAAACAGTTCATATGCAGTAAGAATCCCTAACTTCTAAAACTGTTGTTTTTACTTTCCATTATTATTCTATTGGATAATTTTTCGTAATTTTATTAATTCATACTGATTTACGCATTCAATTTAATTGTTTTTTTTTAATCTAAACAGTACTTGCATGTTATCGCCCAAAACATGCACTAGTCGCCATAGAAGGCCAGATTATTTCATTTTGGCCACGGCCATCAGTGTTTACAATTGTTCAGGGAATGGCCGGGGCCACAAGCAACAACCTTAGTTTACTTTTTTGCGATACAGAAGGTTTCCACCGGGTAACGCCGGTTTACGGATCCTTCTAGTAATTTCTGAAATGAAATTAGTGTATTTTTGTGATGTAATTTATTGACGTATTATATGTATTAATTATTATAGATGGTGTTTTCTCTGGTGTGTGAGAGTTAACTTTTGTCTAACATTAAATTATGTGCTTTTTAATAGAAGTTTACTTATTAATGGCGATACATTATAGAAACCTCTAGTTTGTTTAATGTCCTTGAATTTGCGATAAGCGCTGATTTAAGAAAATCCGTCGTAGTTTATTTGAAATGAATTTAATTATTTTTGCTTGCTTGAAGCATAATCATAGTTTGGACTTCAAAAGTCGTTAAATTTATTTCAACTCATGTTCTCTAACGATTCAAGTTTTGACAACAGGGTCATTGCTAGCACCATCAAAATGCAAATTCGGATAACAGAGACGTCCCCAGGGTGATTAAAATAAAGTTTCCGGTCACGGTTATGGTCTTTGATCTGGTTTCACATCTTCAAAGTCAGCACCAAAGTATACCTTGATGTACTGAAGAGAGTGAAACTATGTGGTCGCTAGCAGACCCTGGGTGTGAAAGCAGGACTATGCGCCGGCCTACAAGTTCAAAAAGACCCAGGCTTGGTTTCAGAAGGAGTGCTAGAACTTTGTACTATTCTCTCACTAGTCTCCTTTCTCTCTCGACTTTACCCGCTAGACCACTTGGTCGTTTGGTTATATGCCGAGAACATCACCAACATTACTTCCCACGACACCAAAGCCAGCCTAATCGCTGCAATCCGACGAGTATTTGCCGAGCTTCTTCCGCGCTTGGGGAAAAGGCATGCTCCTAGTTCCGGACCCGTATTGAGCCGGTGATTGAGGTTGAAGGCAGCTACATGTAATAGATGTCAGCTCTTCTACATAATCAAGTTACCTGAATTAATTTTTTCAATAAAAGTTTTAAAATAAAGGTGTAATTTTGTTTTTTTAGGGCGACAATTTTATCGTTCCTTCCTGTATTTAAGCAAGGGATCCTATAGAGCTGAATATACTAATTAATAGGCTATATACTTCCGGCTAACTTCATTTAACAGATTTAATCATATTTGCGCGTTTACCAATTAGAATGTATTTGTAACTTAGAGATGCGAACTATTGGCCGGCTCACAGAAACGTAAATATAGTTTTACTCTTTTTCATTCCAAACAAGGCATATTGGCAAACATTTAGGACTGTTTATTCATTTATTTATTGCGAACCATTATCTTCATTATCCAGATGAGGCTAATGACTCGCAATAAATAACTAAATAAATAAATAACAATCATCTCAATAAATATTCCAATTAATTAAATAAAATATATAGAATCGTACCTCACAGTTAACTGTGAAGATTTTAGCTGTGAGATATGTGAACATGTTGGTGCATGTTAGTACATACAGAGAAGCAAAAAACAGGGATGGAATTCCAATGTCTAGCAATTCGACTGAAGAAACTATTAGAATAGAAGGTTTTCCGGTATCTAGTGATTTCAAAAGTGATTTTTCTGCTTGCTAGCTTTGTCGAGATTATGTACAGCGAGGGGTCACAAGTGCTATGAGTTCATCAGAGGGCATTCCATAATGGTACTTGTGAAACACATATAGTGATGCGACATTGCGGCGATGGAGCAGAGGTTGGAACTTTGCAGATAGTGCTAGATATACTACATTGGAGAAGTTTTTGATCATATCTATGAGTGAGAAACTAGTTGTGGATGCACCAACCCAGATGTGGCAGCAATACTCAATGCGTGGGCGAATTGTTGCCTTCTGCATGTATAAGATACTCTCTGCTGTTAGTATAAGGACCTTTTTTTGCTTACAATGTCCTCGATGTATTGGTGGTTCCTAAAAAATATGTTCTTTCTTGTAAAAATTTCAATTAATAAATATTAGAGTAACATAACAAAATTATCATCCTTATATATACAATCAAACATACACACACGCACACATACACACACGCACATATATATATATATATATATATATATATATATATATATATATATATATATATATATGTGTGTATATTTTCCCCCTCTTCTTCTTCCTTGATCTTTCTTATTATGTCTCAGCAGTCGTGTGAAAAGCATATCTTATTTTTCTTTTATTAATATTATTGGAATTTTCACCTTTTCTTTTCTTTGTACATATTTGTGAATTATTCTATGGATTTCGGTCTTTGGGATTATTTTGAACCGACTTCCAATTACGTGATTTCCTTGGATTTTACTTGTGCAAATGGAAATTCAATTAACTTTCTTGGAGTTATATTTTTTTGATTATACCGTCATTGGATTATTTACCTTTCACCAGACTATCCATTCACGTGTAATCACCTTTTTCTTCACCATATACCCTCTGCTCTACTTTTTGTTATCAAGTAAGATCTTGGACTTACTTTTTGTTTCATAAAATACTTTTGTATGCAAAATCCGATCCCGCATTGTGCTAATTCCTACCCTCTGATGAGAAGGAAAGTATTTGTTCGAAACTCCGCGGATTAAGGACTATCCACTTATCAAGGGTTTCCTTTTCAGATTAAATATGTTTTTAACTCTTTTTCAAAGTGTTTTAACATGCTTTATTAACTGTTTGCTCCTATATATATATATATATATATATATATATATATATATATATATATATATATATATATGGTTAAAATATGCTTTTTTAATTATATTTCATCATTTATTTATGCCAATCTTTTTATTCATGAAGTTCGATTTATGATTAATTTAGCAACAGAACATATACAAATGGATGACAAACTAGCTATATTCCAAAATCCAAGATTTTATTGATCTTACCTTTTCTTTATTTCAAAATGTCAAAAAAGTGGATATTTTGACATGTTCAAAGACATAAAATATTAGATGAATAAAATTTGGAAATATAACTATTTTGTTATTTATTTGTGCATATAATAATAAATAAAATAAATGCAAGTTTTATTCAAGAAACTATTACGCTAGGATTAATTCAAACGAAGAATAGGTTATTTTGAGGATGATCAATAAAATTAAGTGACTGGTGGATAAACAAAGTAAGTGACAATATGGCTGCTCAATTCATTTGCAACATATTGACAAACAGATCTGTAAACGCATTAATCACAAGTTTGGAGCTAAAAAACAGTTAGTAACGTGTTGAAAATAATATATTGGTTTCCGAGTATATTAAAAACGTAAACTGTCACAAAAAAGTATAAAAGAAAACAGGACCCAAAAGACTGTTAATTGCTACTCTATTAGACATGTTTTCGCTCGAACAAAAACAAACGATGGACCTATTCTTGACTTTCTCAAAATATAAATCGGAGAAGATTTATTTGAAATACGTTCGTGATTTCTTTTCCATCTGTTGTATAATTGTTTTTATTTTCAAATATACTATGAAATCGTTATCTATTAAGTACGAACAAAAACAGATTATACAGCCATGTAAATTATTAAAAGTACACAAACAGACACATGAATATGTATGTATATATATATATATATATATATATATATATATAGAGAGAGAGAGAGAGAGAGAGAGAGAGAGAGAGAGAGAGAGGGGGAGAAAGAATAAATGACAAAAAGTTATATTCCAAAATTCATGATGTTGATTATCTTATAATTTATTCCTTTAATTCAGTTGACTTATACAATTCTTGACAGTATCTGTTTCGTAGCGCTACGGAACAGATAATGTCAAGAATCGTATAAGTGAACTGACCTAAAGGAATAAATTATAAGATGGTAAACATCATGAATTTTGGAATATAAATTTTTGTAATTTATTTTCTATATTGCTCTGTAATTACATCGAGCTTCTTAAATAAGGATTGATATATATTATAAGAAAATATATTTCTACAGAAATATATATATATATATATATATATATATATATATATATATATATATATATATTCTTACATTTTCACCACAAACAAGGCACATTGCATCTTTAATGTAGGGGGATACTATCAGGGACATAAGCTACAGGGGTACTATGTGGGGAGTTAGGCATCAAGATGTCGGTTTACGTTACACTTGAACTGTCAGTACAGTTGGGGAAGCAGGACCCAAAGTCTAGCGGTTCTGGGGAGGAAACTACTGGAGTAAAAGGCTGTCTTACATCTAGACTTTACTTAAGATTTTACTTAATTTAAGAATATTAAAATTGTTGATGAACAAATTTTCGATAATTAATACACGAAAGTATAAATTTATACATACTGTAAGTATTTATTTCAACAGTGCTCAATATGTATGTAGAGCTAGGTAGTAAGTTATAAAATATGTATAGCAATTAAGCTACACAGAATATTCCGCGTTTCATCCACACTATGATTAATCAGGATTATGCGAGGATTTTGTGGTTGTCTCGCGTTTTTATATACGCACCTTCTATTGAGTTGTTATTAAACTGTAGGAGAGAAATAGCAAACAAGTGTGTTCACAGGATAAACTTTACTCTAGGATAGCGATACAAAACAATTTTAAAACTAACTATAACAATAGAAAATAAACAAATAAAATAAACATACATAAACATAAATTATCATATATATATATATATATATATATATATATATATATATATATATATATATATATATATATATATATACAGTGATGATCATATTTATTGGCACGGTAAAATAAAAGTTAAATTTTGTCTAATAAATTCTAAAAAAGGAATTAAATTAAAGAAAATAACAAAGTATATTATGTATTTTTAACTGGCCTTTCCGATGCAGCAATCGGATGTTAGAAAAAATAAATAACAAAGGAACAACAAACATAATTGCAAAAAACCCTTGTTCAAAATTATTGGCACGATTTATTTAATAATCAATTGTATAGCCTTTGGCCTTGATTACCTTCCTCAGTCGCTTTTCATAGTTTACAACCAAGTTGTTGCACTCTTCAGTAGTAATTTTAGCCCACTCTTCCTGACAATAATCCTCCAATTGAATAAGATTCTTAGGCTTCCTTTGCATTACCCTCAATTTTAATGTTCTCCATAAATTTTCAATTGGATTAAGGTCTGGGCTTTGTGATGGCCACTCCAAAACATTAATATGATTGTCCTCAAGCCATTTCTTAGTCAGTTTAGCCGAATGCTTTGGGTCATTATCTTGCATGAACCACCAACGACGACCAAGTGAGAGCTCTTTAGCAGAGTCTTTCAGGTTTTCATCCAATATTTTAACATAATCTTCCTTTTTTATGCTACCTGTGACCTTAACAAGTCGCCCTGGTCCAGAGGCAGCAAAGGATCCCCAAAACATCAAACTGCCTCCACCGTGCTTCACTGTGGGTATGGTGTTCTTAGGCAGGAAAGCTTCGCCAGATTTTCTGTAAATATAAGACACTTTATTATGGCCAAATAACTCTATTTTCGTTTCGTCAGTCCATAGAACACGTTTCCAGAATGCAACAACTTTATCAATATGACGTTTTGCAAAGGCTAGCCTTGCTTTCAGGTGCATAGGCTTCAATAAGGGAGTCTTTCTCGGACGACATGCTTTTAAACCAGCTCTCTTCAAAACTCTACCAACTGTATGTCGAGATACATTCACTCTAGAGGTGCTCTGTTCATCAACAATCTCCCCAACAGAGATCCTTGGGTTTTGTTTTACTTGTCAAACAATTTTCCGTTCATCTCTTGGGGAAAGAATCCTTTTTCTCCCTCTACCCTCTAAACTCATAACGTGGCCTTGCGATTTGAACTTGTTTATTATGGCTCTAACAGTGGATTTGGGAAGGTTTAGCTTCTTTGAAATCTTATCATAGCCCTCCCCATTGGTATGGCATGCTACAACAAGCTTCCTGACGTCTTCGCTGTGTTCCTTAGTTTTAACCATGGCGATTGAAAATTATAATTTAGTCACTTATAATAGTTTAAATAAATCGCTATCTAAAAATTATCTGAAAAAAATTATTCACTGAATTAGCGTTAAACAAGCATAATATGGCTATAAAAAAGTTCAGAAAGCACGTAAACCGGAAATTGATTGATATTATACTGATACTAAAAGAAAAACAAAGCCGTGCCAATAATTTTGAACAAGGGTTTTTTTGCAATTATGTTTGTTGTTCCTTTGTTATTTATTTTTTCTAAAATCCGATTGCTGCATCGGAAAAACCAGTTAAAAATACATAATATACTTTGTTATTTTCTTTAATTTAATCCCTTTTTTAGAATTTATTAGACAAAATTTAACTTTTATTTGACCGTGCCAATAAATATGATCATCACTGTATATATATATATATGCATACATAAACTGGCATAAAACAAAAAAAAACATACAACTTTAACCTAGATTTAAAATAGGTCAGAACACTATATACCTACACTCCGCGCAGCACACACAAAAGATCGGGTGAACCAGAGGTCAACTGGGCTTTTGTCCTGTAAGTGCCTGCTCATTGGCTGATGAGGAAAGGTGCAGTGGAAACTAGAAAACTGATTGGCTAACAAAAAAACTCAATGGAAGGTGCGTATATAAAAAACGCGAGATAACCAGAAAATCCCCGCATAAGCCTGATGAATCATAGCGTGGATGAAACGCGGAATATTCTGTGTAGTTTAATTGCCATATATATTTTATAACGTACTATATATATATATATATATATATATATATATATATAATATAAAGCTGAACGTCTGTGTGTGTGTGTCTGAATAGGTTTCTATATGGTTGACTATTTTTAAAAAAAACTGATTACATATAATGATAGAAGATGTATCGAGGATTAGGAATGGGTATGTTTGATCTGGCAGAACAGTGGTTCATAAAAATTGTGGGGTCTGCGTTCGCGCCTGGCCCCCAAAGTATGGAAATAGAACATGAAAAAAAAAACGTTTACAAGGGTTTTTGATATAGATGTACATAAGAATACTTTGATAAGTATGTTTCAACTAAAATAGGGGTGTTATAATAAAATTGTGGGGGTGTGCGTTCGCGTCTGTACTCCATGGAAATAGGTAAAAATTTAACAAAGACTTTTCATATCTATTTGCTTAAGTATACATTGATAATTATGTTTCAGTTTGAAGAAATATGGTATAATAAAATTATTGGGTATTCGTTCGCGCCTGACCTCCATACAATGTAAATATGTCACAAAGTTTAATAAGGTTTTTTTTAAAGGGGCTGATGGTCCACAATAGCACCTCAACTTTAATCTTAATTCACGTTAGCTTTTATTTATTTTTTTTAGTTAAATCATATTGTGTCGAATAAATTCACCTCATAAATTCACGTTCTTATTAAAGTGAAAGCCAAAAGAAAATTCGGAACGTAAGACAATTCTCGACACAAATTTTGCATAACTCTGTTTTTTCCTTCTCCACTTGCACGTGGCACTCTTTCGAAAATAGATAAATAGATAAATAATAAAAATAAGAACGTTACTTGTTATCGTGTCAAAGGAAGGAAAAAATCCTGCTCATGTGATTGCGTGTCTTTTTAAAAACATTTGCATAAACTTTCTATTTTTATTTATATATCTGTTTAAGCTTTTTTTGTTAGTGTACTAGAAGGAATTCAGTATATATATATATATATATATATATATATATATATATATATATATATATATATATATATATATATATGTATATATATTTAAAGTGATAGTTGTGTAGTTCCAACGAGAGAAAAAATGTATATTTAAAAGAGTTTAGCCATCAACAATTGTGGTTTTTTTAGGCTTTTACATATTTTTATTTAAAAATATTTTTATAACGCGTTTCAAGCTTTGGTTTGCTTTCTTCAGATATCTTCGTGAAAAGTTTTTTTTTTTTAAATGGAAGTTTGAAATGTTATTTTTACATCTGCTGATACTAAATGTGCCTCCAATAGTAGGTGTTGGTAGTGTCCAATAGTAAGTGTTGATAGTGACACTACAAACACTTACTATTGGAGACAGAATGTCTGAGACCAAATCACTCTGAAAAACACATTTAGTATTTAATATGATAAAAGGCTAAAAACCCACAATTGTTGATGGCTACACTCTTTTAAATATATATATATATATATATATATATATATATATATATATATATATATATATATATATATATAGTCCTGGTCAAAATCATAAGACCACTAAAAACGTATATATATATCTATATGTATATATAATAAAACTTTTATATATATTTAATAAATAAATAAGAATGTTAATATATAAAGTACCAATCATAGTAAGGGGTGATAAGTAGTGAAATGGATTAAGCCTAATCATATAAATACAACAATTGTTAATTAAAAAAATATCCATTTTGTATTTGGAAACAGAGATGAATCCCACAGGTAAGTTATTTATTCCCTCAACAAATACCCTTAATAAGGAAAGTTGCATAAAACTGTCGTTTAATCTTACCGATGCCAAACAGTTTCCTCCGATGCCAAACAGTTCCCTCCCATCAAATATAGCCAACCTATGATACTTAATACTTTACTTAAGCCTGCACCAGAATTTCGTAGTCACATTCACAGAAACTTTGTAATTATGCATCCGCGGAAGCATTCTAAGTTAATACTGCGTACGCGCTCGATGCGTCGATGAGATTTGTAATCGTAATTTGCATTGCTTAGATGTATAAATTAATCCCTATTGATTCGCATTTTTGCTTGCGGATCTTCTCTCGTGGTCACGGGGTCAGATTCAGTGTATGTCAGAACATATTCCAAAACCTTTTTTGCAAAAGTAGGAAAGCAAATATGAAAGACGATATCCCTCCAAAGATCCGCCAGCCTATCAGTTGCTGTCGTTACTAATGAGTTGCAGTCATGCGGAAAATTATACCGGTCGGAGGGATAGAACGGTTAGTTACTTCTGAAACTTAAATATATAAATTCAAACAAAAAGAAAACTAATAATGCGAGAAAGGACGTTGTGGAAGGGACGAAATGTGAACAAATAGAAAGATGGAGGAAATCTTACATTAAAATGTTCTGTCACGAAGAATAAATGGAAAATCTATATATCTATAAAAGTGAAAGTGTCTGTCTGTCTCTCTGTCTGTGTGTCTGTCCGTGTACATTTCCTTACACAATAGCTCTGTCAATTTTACAGACTTGAAATTTTATATATAGGGTATTAGAATTTGGGAAAATCTTTGTAATCCGTTTTCAGCCAGAAATTTGGCTGTTAAGGGGTTAAAGTTCAACGATTCGACTTTTGAGAACTCTACCGAACTCCTCCGACAATTTTGGGTATAAACAATTGAAATTTTATATATAGGTTCCTTGGACATTGATCAAACTTAATAACTTGATTTGAGCCCAAAACAATAAATGTTAAGGGGTCATAATAGAAGTCAAAGTTAAAAAAAAGTTTAACCTCTGCGGTCTC
Organism: Euprymna scolopes; assembly: GCF_053919585.1. Classification (NCBI taxonomy): domain Eukaryota; kingdom Metazoa; phylum Mollusca; class Cephalopoda; order Sepiida; family Sepiolidae; genus Euprymna; species Euprymna scolopes. The sequence goes on from NC_136490.1 coordinate 12,085,369, forward strand.
TACCAAATTACTCAGACAGTTTCTGGTCTAAACATTTGAAACCATACATACAGAGTATTCAGAGATATGCCAAGCTTTTTAATCGGTTTGGGGCGAAAATTTGAGCTACCAATATATAAATGCATGTATGTATGTTTACGTTACTGCTTAAAACTTTCGACAAAGGCGACGATTTTCACAAGATCCGTATTGTTTTGAAGCTCGACTCTTCAGACGACAAATACCGAAAAATTGGCTAAAAACATTAATTTCCTCACCCTCAACTGGCCACTTTTCTACAGAGAGAGGTCGCTTTTTTCGCCGATATTTTCGAAAGTCATCCCGTCTTTTTGATTGTCTTACCTTAATTTAAACCTACGTCACTTCCGGTTTGTCGGTGGTCGTAACATCAAAGACATCACGTTTTTTTTTTTTACGTTCTTTTCCTCTTCGCGGTACGGGTTTGAGCCTGCCTTCCTACTACCATTTTTTTTTTTTGCTCAACATACACCTCCCAATACCCGGGCAACGCCGGGTACCCATGCTAGTATATATATATAAAATAGGTTTGTGTAAAATAAAATAATGATAATCAAATGTCAAAATTGCGTTTATAACTTTACCTAATGTTGAATTGTACGTCAAATGCCGGTGTATATTAAACCTATTTTTACATGTCAAATAAAACGTCGCATGAACTTGTTAATTGTAAAAAATGAATATGATTGAATTGCACTTGTTATTATACTAGCTGTTTATAGCTGGCAATTCCTCAGTTTTACGGATTTTAAATGTGTAATCAAATAGTGTTTGTATACAATAATCTAATTAAATTGTACTTGTTATTATACTAGCTGTTCATATTCAGCACTTCCCGGTTTATTTAATTGATTTTTTTTTTACAGATTGTGAATGCATCGTTAGAGTGTCTTTGTCTCTCTGTGTGAGGGTCCGTTTCCTATAGTCTCTGAAACGGCTTGGCCGATTTTTATGAAATGTTACACAAATGTAGTTTATGCCGTGACAGTGTTTCTTTTTAGATGGGTTTTGTATAGGAATGTCTTCCATGAGTATGCATAATCGATAATCGAAAAATCCATTGAAAGAAGGAACAGGCGATTTGGACCAAAGTAAACAGCTTTACCAGCCTAACATCACAAATGCATTTGAGAAATTTTATTATCATACAAACAGAAAGGTCTGGCATATAAAATCAAGAGTAGGCTTTTCTAATGTGACAGAAGCACGCTCGAAATAAAGGTTTTTCAAGCACAACTGAACCATAATATTTGACTTTTTCATTATAAACTAAAATTCAAACCATCGATCGATTTAATTTTTAAAAATGAGCGATTTCACCGATTTCTATTTCAATAAAAAATACAGAATTATGAAACATTCGTTGATCATCATTCAGTCCCGGGCAAAGTCGGGTCTCCATGCTAGTAAATTATATTAATGTATCATCGAATTCAATGAATATGCGAAATACATAAATAATCTAATTTATAAAACGCAATATCTGTTTTTTTTTCTGCCACGATTTGTTCAAACTGCATCTCTTTCGAAACGTAAGGGCGCAGAGCAGCGCGAGGCAGGTAAAATGGTGACATTTTTGAACCGTTACTGTATGAACATATAAGCCGATGAAAATAGTTATTAAGGTATCAAAATTGAAAAAAAATTTGACGGGCGTAAGTCGACTTAAACTACTCTTGTACGCATGGGCAAATATAGGTTTATAGTTAAAGTTGATTCAAGCTTAAATATTTATTATTCGTCTGATGATAACCCAAGCGACAACGACTAAGGCTACAGTGCTAAATGTTTTGGTTTCGATTCTAACTAATGACACCTGCCATATATTTGTATATATATACATTTAACTTTTGAAATCACTACTTTATATTGGGTCCAATATAATAATCAATAGGGAATTGACTCTACAATTATAAATATAAAATCATATCATATGGGAAACATATTTCCTTAAGGCAACAGCTTTACAAGAATAGGAGCTAGTTCCGGTTGCAGCCAAAAGCGAAAAACTGCTTTGAAATGATTCTGGTTTCTGATAGTTGAAATTTCCTGGAATAAAAAGTAAATATATTAATTCTTTCTCCAGTTATGGAGAGTAGAAAATTGTGGATGCGTTCTCGGCAGCTCTTGTAACTCTCGATCCTCCTAATTTTTCTTTGGTCCTCATTTATGAGTGTTTATAAAAGTAGTACTCCAAGAAATAGAAAAAAAAACGAACATTTATGGAGAGGGAACAGTAAGGAGTATCAAAGAAGCAGCGTAAGTGATGCTAAACGACAATTAACTACTAAGTGGTGCTAGTATAAAATTCAACACAATAAAGGAACTATTAATTGTAAATAATAAATAATAATATTGTAAATAATAAATAGAAATATTAAGTAGTAAAATAGTATATATTAATAGACCTGGCAAAGCCACAGGGAAGACAACCGAAGCAGCAAAACTGAAGCTGGACTGCAGGACACTATATATATAAATGTAGGCAAATTTGGGTATATTTTATTGGTCTGAAAATATAGGTTCTTTTTACTAATAGTCATAAAATTAAACCATAGATAAGTATAAAAAAAAAAGCCTGCATTCTTTCATGTAGTTTCCTCCCGTAAAACCAAAGATATGAGCATTTTAATATTCAATTTGACTACCAGTATAGATATACCACTTTTTCTGGCAATTTTATAAATTCCCAACTTCAGAGACTATTAATCAGAATTTAACAAATGAAGGCTCGTTGGAAAGGTACTGATCTGAATTGTGTAGTGGGCTATGTGACATTTGCCATAAAAGTCGCACATTAAGGGAATCATACATCATCTAGAACCTATTTTGGCACTTTTTTACAGCCATAAAATGTTTCAATCGTAGTCCTTTGTTTTCCTAGTTTTTTCATATGAATTACAAAATACATTATATTGTCCCAAAACCTCTTGCCTTCATGGAGTGGAGACTAAAACTCGCTGGTATGATTTCCAATGGCCTGAAATAACAGCAAGGGGAGACTTGATTCCAAATATTTCTCATATGTTATATCTTCCCTCTTTAGTTTTCATACATAAAATAAATTTCACAGTCTATAAGAATTATTTAATACTTGAGATATTTATTATTTCCGAAAGAGAGGAGATAGATCATTTGAAAATTTTAAACCATAGCAGTCTCCTCTCCATCAAAGTCAGAGTCTTAGGAGGGCATATATATATATATATATATATATATATATATATATATATATATGTGTGTGTGTGTGTGTGTGTGTATATATATAATGTGTGTATATATATAATGTGTGTATATATATGTGTGTGTGTGTGTAGTAATAAATAGTGATATATACTGATAAGTAATAAGGTTGTACATATAGAAAGCTAAATAGGTTCAAGGTTCTTAAAATACATCCAAGACCTGCTTGTAAGGAATCATATCATAGTGGATATAGTTCTTGGAAAAATTCAATTGTAAAATATATACGTGTGGAGGTGTAAGGTTACATCCTCAGCATTGGTGGCATTCAAATTACAATTACAAATTTCTTAGTATGTCTGCAAAAACCCTCGTGAATTCAATAAAGGATTCCGTTGAAAATTCCGTGCAGATTCTCGAGATCGACAAAAACATTCCCAAGATCGTCAAGATACACCTGAAGAAGGTCGGGGGTTGCGTCGACCGAAACGTTATGAAAATAGCACCCAAGATTGGAACAGCAATTCGAAAAATTCAAATAAGAAGAATGAATATAATTCCACCATTTTATCCACAATTCGTATTTTATTCCCCATGTTTCGCAAGAACCGCACAAAGATTCTCCGTTTCTGCGCAAGTGATTCTGCGTCACGCGCCAAATAACAAAGAGAATGACGTAAATGACCCGTGATGAAGGTCGGCGATTTATAGCGGTGTGCGAAGACAAAAATGCGAACATACCCCATTTGTCAATTTCCCGCTTCAAGTTCACACGATTTTAGCTAATTTCTATAGGTATATTTCTTGTTGTTTTCCTTCAAACACGTTACGACAGCAGTGAATTATTTCCAAATGGACTGTTTTTATCCATGTAATTATAATTACCAACAGAAATCCGCTTCCAAGCGCCGTTTTCTCCATCATTCTTAATGGCGTCCCGCCCATCAGACAATCAACACGCCTTCGTCCGTTAGCGACTTTTAACTCTTGCACTATAAAATTTAAATATCTATAGCACAGAAAGTAATCGTTGTTACCTAGAATGGCTAAAAATTTTCAGAGTAACCGCTTTTTTTAAGGGAGCTGGATTAGTCGCTACCTCGCTACCATTTTTTTTTTTTTTTAGTTTTTCTCGCAACAAGATAAAGAATGCTATATAATTTTAATATAACTTTTTCGTTATCGGCAGTATTCGCGCCGTCAATTAGATTGAACGTTAATAAGTTATATATTATATATTTTTACAGACGTCGGTATTTCATACGGTAGCAGTGAAATGCAATATAATTTAATTTAAATTGTTTGATTTTCTTTATTATTTTCTTAATTCTCGGATTTTCGCACATAAGATCTACTGATTAAACCTTTTTAAGGGCAGCTAGATTAACTGATACCATTTTGGTGGGTGGGGGTAGTTTAATAAAGAATTCTACATTATTAACATATAACGTTTTTCATCGTCAGCAATATGTAAGCCCTCGATTAGAGTGAACATTAGCAAGTTATATATTTAATTTTATTCTATTTGTCTTACGAACTTTGCATTTCATCACATAGCAATCAAAACGGAATGCCCTGTAATTTAATTTGTTTGTTTCTTTATTTATTTCTTACATGCCTGGGTGCCCGGCGTTACTCGGGAGTTTGGTGGTATGTGCGTAGCAAAGAAAAAGTGGTAGTAGGCAGGATCGAACCCGTACCGCGAAGAAGAAAAAGAACATGAAAGAAAACGTGACGTCTTTGCTGTTCCGTCCATTCGCCAAACTGGAAGTGACGAAGGTTTAAATTAAGGCTAGTCAATCAAAAAGAGGGATGACTTTCGAAAGTGTCGGCGAAAAAAGAGACCCGTCCTTCTAGAAAGGTGCCCAGGTGAGGGTAAAAGAATTAATTTTTTTTAGCCAATTTTTCGGTATTTGTCGTCCGATGGGTCCAGCTTCAAAACGATTTTGATCTCGTGAAAATCCGTCGTCTCTGTCGAAAGTTTTAGGCAGACATATATACATACATACATGTATGCATGCATACATACATACATACATACATACATACATGAAGATGATTGCAAAGTCTTGTCAGGCGAGTGCCACTCCCTCAGGCACTTAAAGTTTATGAGCCCCAAAAAATGACTTCCATCGCCACAGGACCATTTTTATAAACAAATGCCTGAGGGAGTATCTATACACAGATGATGTTACAGTCTTAGCTTTGTACGACAGCTAAGTTTCTCTCTCTCTCTCTCTCTCTCTCTCTCTCTCTCTCTCTCTCTCTCTCTCTCTCTCTCTCTCTCTCTCTGTTCAAAATGTTGAGATCCAGCAAAAAGCAAGAGCAATATAGCCAGCAACAAGTTGAACTGCAGACCAGCTTAATGCGCGTACTGGTCTCCCGCTTTATGGTGTAAAAAACATACATACATACATACATACATATATTTGAACAGACAGGTAAGATTTATATTATTAATTTCTCGGATTTCAGCATGTAAGAGCTAATGATTAAACCTAATAATCCTCTTTCAAAATACTAATTAAATATATTTGCTTTTGTCTTCTTATTTTTTAGTTTGAGCAAGAAAATTATCCCAACATTTATTATTTAAAAACAAATAACTTTCATGTTTAATTAACGAAAAATATTATTGTACAGCTAGTAAAAAATATTGTTTGTATTTTATAAATATTATTCTTCTTTCTAAATAGTATTATTATTCTTACTAATTGATGAAAATAAAAGTCTGTCCGGATATATCTACTCTTACATAGATTTAAATTTTACTTTTTTGGAAAAAATATTAGCAAAGAAAGAATTTGTGTGGATTAAGACTTTAGACAAACTTTACTATTTTGAATTGTGGGTATGTTTATGTTTATTAGGACAAATGCGCATAAGAGAGAATCCGTATTTCTGCAATACCTCTGAGCCTATATTTTCACCGACATAAGATTTAAGGATACACTAATGCTATGACTCGCAAGTAGCCACAAAGAAGAACAAAACAACGGAGAATAGTTTAAACATGTATTACATAAAAAACGGAAAGGTTACAAAGGAAAAGTGTAGATGATTTACCGGGCATGCGAAAGTCGTTCTGGAATTAGATCCCCGCCTGGGACCGTCATGTGTAAAGTTTATATGGACGATGGATTAGTCCATTTGGAGGGTCGTTCCCCACAACAACTAGTTTAAATTTCCACTAGATACTATCATCTTTGTCAGGACTGTAATACTATCGATACCCCATATAATAGGAAGTAAAAAAGGGGAAATATAACAAAAAAAAAGGTTTATCAGCAAAAAATGAAGAGGAAGCTAAACATGATTGTTAATCAAGATTTGACAGACAAAAGATCGGACATAAAAGTAAATATATTTATAGTTACTTTACGTGCAGTTTTAAGTGTGCCAGTGAATTTTGCAGTTTACGACAGTTATGGACAGTTTATAGATATTCTCTGGTTTGCAACAGATAAGGGCAGTTTTGGAGTTGAAGGCAATGTTTAGTTACAGTCATTTGAAGGCATGTTGCGACTTGTGAAAGACCGTAAAAGCTTTAAGATGTCGACATAAGGACATTGAATTAATCAACAGACTGACTGTAACATTACCGCTTGAGCTGACTCATCGTGTCTCATCGGTATAGCTAGTCCAAGGAGATTAAACTCCTAGGTCAAACGTGGTAGGACTTAAGCTATCCGCCAATTGCTATAATACCATACTGGCTATAATTACATTGGACAGATACACTAGTAGATATCAGGAGAGGGTATTGTATTGGCTGAATGATATATTGAAGGAAACGACTAAATGAACACAGAAAATAATTGTTTAGGGTTAAAGTGGTTTTCGAGCGAAGAGGAAATGTTAATTAACTTTAAAGATTTCGATTGATGACAAAATAAAATGTCAACCCAAGAGAATTGGCTCGTCGACCCTGACTAAGACCTCGGATATGGCATCAGACTTGTTTTTATGGGAGCCTGGTTGAGGTCAGCCGGTCAGGCATAGACGATGAACCAATCATCTTTCAGCAAAAATCAATGTGGCGTGAGTTTTATAGTAAATGAGGAGAGATTGAATCCAACCAATCGATGCCAAACGTGAGTATAAATTGCGCTGCACAGCCGTGTTTTATCAGTTGGAGATACGAGATGGGAGGGAGACAGTGCAACAGAGTGAGTTTGCTTCGTTTGTGGTGTAGGCGCAGTCAGATCAGTTCCGCTAAAGATGAAAAAACGTTAAAGATATTTGGAGATTTGTGAAACCACTCTGAAACCCATATCGAAAACTGTCGTACTGACTCGGAACGGCAAAGATATTCCCTTGACATTTTAAAAGAGGTTTACAAAGCTTGAATACATCGATCTATCTGATAGAAACCGAAAAAAAAGTTAAGCTCGATTTCTTAATAACGCATAGGAGCGAACAACCCCCCTCGTTTCGGTCTGAGGAAAGAAAAAAACGAAATGAAGAGAAATGAATAGTGTCGTCTCTAAACTTGTCAAATGAAAACGCTTGTACATTAATTTTTTCTCTTTTTCTGTTTTATTCGTTTATTAGTGTTACCAATCTGACTGTGAAATGTTAGTATTGTTTTAAATATATATACTATAATTATTAATTAATTATTATAAATCAAAGTAACAGCTCGTATCCTCTATTTCTCGTATTTTATATATTGCTGTTGACAGTGAGTGCCGCTGTTTGGTAACTTTCTTTCTCTCTGTCCTTATGCCGAGAATAACGACACATCAACCCGTTTGATGAGGATCAGCCCTGAGTGACGACACCTCAAATCGTTGAGTGAGGACTTTCTGTGGATAACGGTAATACGATAATACTATTGTATTTACATCTCGTGAAGTTTCAGGTACGCTGGAAGTTTTCTCTCTTTTGTAACCGAACTGGGCTTACTCAATGGATAACGGTAACTTCCATTGATAGCGGCCACGTATGATGTTATACTAAGGAACACGTCTTTGTCAGAAAAAAACTGACCCACGATGGCGCCATATACTCAAGCTCAGCGTTTATCTAGTACATACAGAATGTGTCAAAGTTTATATTTTTGTGTTTTATTTCATTTTATTTTTATACTTATGAACCACTACGCAACTATCGGAAGCCTAAAGTTTGAGAGGCAGCACAGCCAGAAGAGAAGCCAAAGGAGCAAAAGATCACGGAAACATTATTGATTTCGGCAATGTATCAGAAAGAAAACATTATATGAGGATGCTTTTTTATTTGAATTACTGTACAAATTTTTATAAGAAGAAATGATGCATTTTCTTTTAATGATGTTAACACACATAACAAAAAATGGGTCAATCATATGACCAGATGAATTCTTATATTGAAACAAAAAAAATCACGCAAAAACCACAAGAAAAGTAAAATATAACAATAAATTGGTCTATTGGTTAGATTAGCAGTATTGTTCTTCAAAGATTTATGTATCTTATATATAAAAAAAACTACAAGTTAAAACCTCAATAAATATTCGCTTGATTTCTGAAATCTAGTTAACAAAAAAAGAAGCTATATTAAACTGTTGATAGATTATTTTGATGAATCACAGTTTGAGTTGCCATTAAATTTCGTAATGTCGACGCCATATCTAGGCTGGTACATTTACCCTCTCTCTCTCTCTCTCTCTCTCTCTCTCTCTCTCTCTCTCTCTCTCTCTCTTATACATGATTCAAAAGAGAGTTTCCAACCTAATAGGCCTTGCACTATGAGCCGAACCTCAGCCTCAGTCTCATTGCTTCCTTGCGCCAGTTTTTATGTTTTAATTGAATGTGCTCTTACGAACATATTAGCACTTGTGCCATATCGACGTAATTCTTAAGCGGCAAAATTCACCATTTTCACTTTAGAGATCCTTAAATGCCGAAAAACCTTCTACTCTAATAGTTTCTTTTCTCAAACTCTTAGGTTTTGGAATTCTTTCCTGGTCTGACATACAGAAGTTTTAGTATTATGCGAAGTAAAATCACGCTGATCAACTCCCCACATTGTGTCCCTGGAGATATTACCCTACATAGTAACTCCTTATATACAAATGTTAATATGCATTGTTTGGGCTGAATTCGAGTAAAAACAAAATATTTTCATGAACAAGTTTTTGTTTTCATTCATAAAGAAACAATCGCTTACAGATGAATGAAGGTGAAAAATCACACGTTTGTAAAATTGTAACATTTTCATGTTAAAAAAACAATTCGAACATCGTATTTTAATAAGCGTGCAATATTAAACATTGGCTTTTTCGCTAGTGAGCAATCAAGTAAGTAGATAAAACAAATAGTTTCTTTTATATATAGTGCGCGGTTGTTGGTCTTCCATTCTTTTAATTGTGGCTTTTTTAATGTGTTCGCCATGATGAACAAATTATCGTCCACGTATTTCTTTAAAATTGCTTCATCCATAAAAGTTGAATACCGTTTGAGTTTCTTTTCTTCAACCAAATTGAAGTAACAAATTTACTTTTTCAATTCTTTTATACACGTGTACAACATCTTCCGCACGTCGCACACAAATGTTATAAAAAATCATGCTTTATTGTGAGTAATCACTTCGATCTTTAGAAAGATTTATATTTGAACTCAGATATCAATCCACAGACCTCTATTACATCGTTTGTATTCATTAAAGTGGATAGACGATTATCTGTCTATTATTCCGATAGAAATAGGAAACGGTTATCATTTTTCATACAACATAAAATAGCAACTAAAGTCAGTGCGAGGTTTATATTTGATATAATCCATAACTTGACAATTTGAGAAACAGTGATAAAAACGAGGATACTTAATATCACATATGTCGAATATATGTGATATTTGGAACGTTAAACAGTCAGTTGCTACATCGTTGTTTGCTTCAATCTTTTGATCGTCGATAGGAACCTCTCGTGGTTGGTGATAATCGGTTTAACTTAATAGGCATCTACTCATGCCTGAAAACACATTCGAAGGTTTCCTTTAAAGAGTTTACTATTTGGGTAAGAGACTACGTCATTTATTTCTTATTTAATTTTATTAACTGATTTTTCTTAGTCTTAGTGATGCCGACGCACGGACAGTCTCGATGCAGCATTCATTCAAATTCCTCCATTCTCAGTCACATCCTGTATGTCCTGTTCGCCGGCTCCGACTAACTTTTGAAAGTTTCGTTTCTCTTCTCGAATGCGTGACGTCATGGCCTCCTATATTTCGACACCTGCATTTTTATCGCGTTTTGTTTAAACAAATAACATTTGCCCTCCCTCCCATCCTTCAATCACGCCATCTTGAACTGTATGTATTTCCGCTTGCCGTCAGGTTATCCTGACATGTATTAATGTAACCCTCGCCAAAATCCATACTAGTTAATATACTCTCTATTTCTGGCGTAAGGTTCCAATATATAACTAAATCTGTGCGTAAGCATTTGTGCAGAAAATGAAAAATTACTTTTATTCTTGTTGATGCTAACAACATATTCTTTTGCTCAGTGTTGTTGCCAACAAACTATTCCTATCTCTACATTATATGGGTAGTGGGTATATTCTCTAATGAAAGTTGGCATAAGTCTCGTAATATCCATTCTAGAATTGTTCGCTAGGGCCCGTGCCATAGTAAATAAAATACTTGATAAAATTCAGCTGTAATTTATACTCTTCTGGAACTAGAAGGTTCAATCCTCAGTTAAAAATTAGTTAAGACTTCTATCAAGTTATTACTACCAGATAAAGAAGCGTGGTACTCCCGTTAATTGAATAAGGGGTTTATTCGGGATTCGGTGCAGATTCCCGAGTACGGTAGAAAATTTCAGATTCAGTGAAAATAACACTCAAGATGAGAACAGTAGTCTTAAGAACTCAAATAATATATATATATATATATATATATATATATATATATATATATCATTTGTCATAATTTGTATTTAATTCCTACTCATAGGATTTTAGTCATATTTTTATGTAGTATATCTTACACGTGTTTCCTTTAGTAGCGGGAAGTCAGCAAACAACTCATGACAAATATTTGTGAGTGATGAGCAAAATATTAAAGATTTAACTATCTCTTAAATTCTTTTTAAAAGTATATACAACATCGAACAAAAATTGTCTATATCCATATAAGATAATAATAATAATAATAATAATAATAATAATAATAATAATAATAATAATAATAATAATAATAATAATGCAATAAAATTACAAATGAATAACAAAAAATTACATTATTTAATTAATTGAAATGTTTATTGAGATGAACATTATTTATTAATTTATTTATTGCGGACTATTATCCTCATCCCTTATTTGTTTTTATATTTAAATAGTTCAAACAAGAGTGAACTATATTAAAAATGTGTTCAGTTGTGCTGACCCAGAAATACAAAACCACATGATCAATTTGTTAAATCAACTATGGAAGGCAGTAATTGCTGAAAATGCAGTTACGAGATTCGGATTTCCTATCCCGTTGCAGTTACCACCTGACGAAGGCCAAAGGATTAGTTGGCCGAAACGTCGTGAAACAACAACTAAAAGGCGACATAATAGTCCGCAATAAATAAATAAAAAATTACAAGCAAAATCGAATTTATCGAATTATCCAGTTTTATCACATGTTTTTAATGTGGAAGAGTTGTGCGACCAATTCAGTTTAACAAATTGCCTTAGCTTGACTTTAAACTGACTTAAATCAGGGGTTCGCCATTCGGAAACAAAAAATCTCATAATGTAATTGCGAATGATTTTTTTTATTTTTTTTGTTAAGAATAAATCTAGCAAATCTACCGGATAATTTTTCGTAATATTTGGAATGTATACTAATTTCGACATGACATCTGAAATACGTTGATTCAAAAAATCACTAATCTACACACGTATACAAGTACTACACTTGTATAATATGAGCTATCATATTATTGAATATTTTTCAGTATTTATTTTAACAGTGCTCAGTACATGAATAGAGCTACGTAGTATAAAATACACTTATCGTAAGCGTGTCAAGTTAAACAAAGTTGTTTTTTTATTGTTTCATTATCGATAAAATTCATCGGGTAAAATGCTGATATTTATGTTCTACTTTTTTATCTGAAAAAAGTGTGCACATTACCGACCACAATTCAAAGGGGTCCAGGCTTGGCTTCAGAAGTAATGCTACGACTTTGAAAATTTCTCTCATTGGCTATCCTCCTTCTCCCCCGACCTTAACTCGCTGGACTACTCCGTTTGGGCATACGTCATAGACATCACCAACATGACCTCCCACAAGACCAAAGCTATCCGACCAGTATTCGCCGAGCTGCCGCCGGCGCTTGTGGAAAAGGCATGCCAGTTCCGGACCCGTATCGAGGCGGTGATTGAGGCTGAAGTAAACTACATTGAATATATGTCAGCTCTACTACATAGCCAAGGTATCTGAATTGATTTTTTCAATAAATATTTTTTAATGAAACTGCAGTGTTGTTTACTTTAGGGCGACAACTTTATCGTTTCCCCCTGTATAAGACCCGTTCATACATCTTTATAAGAAGGATCCTTCATTGATTGGCATGTTGGTCTATCAAGCTTAAGTTCAGAATAGTATGTTTATCATTCAGCCACGTTTGTTCATTTAAGATACGCCAACATATTTGCCTTCGTCATCTCATCGATTGGTTTAATTATTAGCTATAGATTGGGGTACAAATCGCATGTTTCGTTTAATATTGGTAAGACTCCTGTCTCTCAATTGTAGGCGTGTCCCTTTTCTTACTGAGGTTCTTATGGATGCTTGTTCTTTCGATAATCGAATGAAAACGTGTTGGTCTTTCTTTATCATCAAATGTTACTTGGATTTCATACATTTGATCCATTGCTCTTTCTGATTTTCGCAAAATCGGTTCTCCCTACTGATCTAAACACTTACTCACACGTAGAGCTATTGCATATCTGAATTTTCACTATTAACGACGACTACGCTGTTATTTAAGTGACCATCGTACACTTATTAACCCTTATGCTCAAGTAGCCTTCATGCCTTGATAAGTGGCGACTCCCTGGTAAATAAAATACCACCTATAGAGTACTCTTATATTTTGACTTGTGAATTGCCGTCCCATGTGAAGGTTCTTGATAAAATGCGGAAACGTATCTGCAATTTAAGTGATCGTTTCTTCTTCATTATAACTTCTCTCTCACAAGCGTGATATTGTTATTCTCAATCATTTTTAGTAATACTTTTATGGCATGTGTTTTTAAGGCTTGTCTAAATTATTTTCTGCTTCCTTTGTTTCAGCTTGTATGACTCGTTGGTCTAGTGATCTTTATCAATTCGCTGTGCTGATGACTCATTATAAACTTTCTTCCTGTTTATTGTTTGCCTATTACCTTCATCTTTCTCTTATAAAGACTAAGGTCAATAGGCATTTCTTGTATTTGTAATATTTTGTTCTTGTTTGTGACTAAAATCAAGTTTTATCACACCTTGTCTTGAGCGATTCCCATAAATGGTAAAGAAACATTTTTTCTCAGTCCCTCACGCTTATATTTGAAACAGTGCTTTTTATATTTTTCATAAGTCAAAATGTTTTGTATATATCTATATTTTTATAAAGTAATAGGGTTCGTGTGTTTCTGTCTGTGTGTACAGCTCTCCATCATCAACGAAATATAAAGGAGGTAAGAGGGTAGATCTCTCCTGGTAGAGAAACATTAGAACCCATTTTAGGATGTTTCTGTTATAGGAGACATAAGAATCAATGCCTAATTTCTTTATATACTAGTCTACAAACCACCCCCATATCGAATGACTTATGCTCATTTGCATATCACATTATATTAAATCTCTTTAACTAATTACCTCGACCTTATTACATATTGGAAATATTCTAATCATTTCAACTGTACTATTTACAAAATCTATTTAACATTTAATTATTTAATATATTTTCATTTAATTTTATATTCGATTTATTTCACTTTACGTATATTATCAAAACAATTCATTGGCGAAGAAAGCTTTATGTTTTGGGATTGTATTGAAAATGTAATGGAAATTTCAATTTCGTTCCGTTTTAATCTTTTATATTTTACTTGCCAATATAATTGAAAGAATACAATTCAACTATCGTAATTTTATATAAATAAACAAAAACAAATATTTTAAAATAAAACTTTATTAAAAAAGAAATAATTTTATTTTTAAATGAAAAAAATCAATTTAGTAAAATAATTGTATTAAACACCCCCAGCCTTGTCAGCAAACCTGTAAACCTATAAAAGTTAACATTTCGAATGTAAACAGTGATTTTTCGATTTTGTTAGCGCTTGCCGCAATTAAACACAATTAAAACGGAACTAACTTTATTTCCATTCTATTTTTTAAACAACCCCCAAAACATAACGCTCTCTTCCAGTTATAGCCAATGTTTTTTTAATTAAATAAAACAGGTCAAAATAAACAGATAAGCGCATTTTCTTTTACATTTTTCTTACAACCATTGTCATTTAACCAACTGCAGGATATCGTTACTTTTGTGGGGTTGTTTTGAAAATGGCACGGAGATTATAATTTCGTTCCAATTTAATCTTTCTGGTCGAGCCTATTTCGAAAGCCTGTCTTATCATAGATTTGAACTACAAATAATTCATTACATTTTGATTATTACTATCTTAAGACTTAAAGCTTATATTTATTTCATTTTTCTATTTATATATTGAATTAGTTATTTCCAGTCTTATTTAAACTTAGTGCTTTCTTTAAACCGGATGAACCTTTTATAAAAATATGAGTTTAACGTAAAGAACACGAACAAGGTTTTATTCAACTGAATTTCTTCCAGTTTACTAACAAAATATATAAATTTAAAAGAGATATAATTAATAAAATAAAAAGGTTATGTAATTTAAAAGAAATACACGTACTCACAAAAGCAGAACTTTTTTTACACATTTTTTCTTTAAAACCATAACAATGAGACTAACAATTACCTAGATCTTAGTAATTATTTGTTTTAATAGAACTGTTTTAATTGTACTGTTTACTTAGTTAACCTAAGTTGGTATTACATTTATTTTACATTTACTTTTTTTTTTTAATTATTACTTTTAGATTGTGACGTTTACACCCGGAAGTAATGAGTCACACGTAGGTCGCTTTTATTCATTCCTTTTGGTCAAGATCAAAGTGTAGTATCTGTTTTTCAGATGCTGCACTTCATTTTCTTGTTCTCTTTCGGTGGAGGAGAAATCTTTCACGACTGAGACAATTTTTATTTTTGTACCTTTTCTCCACGTTAAAAAACGACCCTGGTGTCTAACTCTGTCCCGTGGGGAGGCATAGTAAATAGGTACAATATAATTGTTTATAATTGTACTATTCAGAAATATTATTTATAGTTCGTCCATTTCAGTTAGTATACATTTCCTTTACGCTTAATTAATTTACAATCATTAATATCGTTAAACAATTCCGTTTAAAACCGAAATTATGCCACCCAAACGAAGTAGAAACGAAAGTGAGGAAGAAAGAATGGAAAGATTGGAAGCTAATAGACTAAGAGTTGCTGCAATTCGCTCCAATGAAAACAATTCAGATAGAGAAAGACGTCTAGAACTTAACAGGATACGTCAAAGAGAAAGGAGAGCAAGACTGTCAGATTTGGAAAGAGAAACCCAACGTGAAGCTGACAGAACTAGACATGCTGTAAGGCGGTTAAATTCATCACAAGATGAAATTCAAGAAAGGCAAAGATATGCACTGGAAAGAGAAGCAATATTACGATCGAATGAATTATATGAGGTAAGTAGACGTACACAAGGTCAGTTGAGAGTGGCTCAACGACATCAGAATGAATCGGAAACCCAACGAAGCTTTCGCCTATACCAAGGGCAACAACGAGAGGCTGCATGGAGAGAGAGTATGACTTTGCCCCAGCAATTGACAGAAAACGAGGCAGCTAGACAACGAATGACTGCTTTGAGACACCATGAAATAGAACACTGCAATAGAAAAGGATTGCTCTACAACAAAAATGACTCTCTCACTACAGCTGATATAGGAAAAATGGACAAAGTATGTCAACATTGCTCAGCTGTAAAATTTAAAGGAGAAACCCCTGGTTGTTGTTGTTGTTCTTCTGGCAAAGTTGTGCTTGATAGCTTTCCACCACTGCCTCAGTTGCTTCAAGATTTGCTCTCCGGCAATGGTCCCATCTCTAAAGATTTTCTGCAAAATCTACGCTGTTATAGCAATTGTTTTGCAATGACATCATTTGGTCACAAAATTGCGGCAGTACATGGGTGGAATCCTTCTTTTAGAATTCGAGGCCAGGTTTGCCACCAGATTGGGAGTCTTTTACCACCTGAAGATGAAACAGCAAAGTTTATTCAAGTCTACTTCTTGGATAGTCTGGAAGAGGAACTACATAATCGGGGACGTGACAGTAGACTCAATAGAGACATTCTCCAAAGTCTGACTGAATTTTTACATGAGAACAACAGCTTTATTTGTCAGCTGAAAACAACAAAGGAGAGGATTGAAGAAGAACACTTGGTAGAACATAAAGTTGTCATAAGGGAAGACCGAAGGCCGCAAGAAGAGCATCCACGGCGATTCAATGCTCCAACAACAACGTATGAGATTGGAATATTAATGGAGAATGAACCAACAGCTAACCGGGATATTGTCTTGCGTTTTAGAAATGATACATTAAAATGGATCTCCGAATTACATCCCCTCTACGATACTTTAATGTACCCGTTAATGTACCCCTATGGTTCTCCATCTTACAACATCTACATGAAGGCATCCAATGGGCGAAAAGTTACCCAACAGCAATTTTATTCGTACCATTTAATGACTCGGCCTGGAAACTATTTTCTCTGGTACGAAGGCTATTTCAACAATGGCTGGTGGATGTGTACTGCAAGATTGAAACAGAACGTTTACAGTTCCTGAGGCGTGAGCAACAGACCCTGAGAGCTGACAATTATAGCAACTTGAGAGATTCAATTCTTAGGGAGGATGGGAATCTAGAACAGTTTGGTCAACGAGTTGTACTTCCGGCAACTTATACAGGAGGCCCTCGATACATGTTTGAGCGTCAAAGTGATGCCATGGCATATGTTCGGCGAATGGGCCGAGCCGACCTCTTCATCACGTTCACAACAAATCCAAAGTGGACAGAAATTACAGAAAATTGTCTTCAAGGGCAAGACCGTCAGGATCGTCCAGATATTGTTGCCAGGGTTTTCAGGCAGAAGCTAAAAAAGTTACTTGAATTTATTAAAAAGGGAGGATTTGGCAGGCTGAGGGCTTTCCTGTACAGTATTGAATATCAAAAAAGAGGACTGCCGCATGCACACATCCTCACCTGGCAGGCCCCAGAGGACAAACTTCTACCAGAAAAAATGGATCTCTGCATATCTGCAGAGATCCCTGACAAAGAGGAAGATCCTGATCTTCATGCTAAAGTGATGGCACATATGGTGCATGGACCTTGTGGACCATTTAATCCAAATTGTCCATGTATGATTGACAACAAATGTTCCAAAAAATACCCAAAAGAATTTCTTCAGTGTACCGAGCAAGGCCAAGACTCTTACCCCAAGTACAGGCGAAGAAAACCAGAAGATGGAGGCCAGACTGGTACAATAAGGATGAAGAGAAATGGTCGATATGTTAATCAAGAAATAACAAACCAGTGGATTGTTCCGTACAACAAGGTCCTCCTTCAGCAGTTCAACGCTCACATTAACGTTGAAATTTGCAGCTCGGTCCAAAGCATCAAATATGTCCTCAAATACGTGAATAAAGGATGTGATCAAGCAGTGTTTGAACTACAAAGAACTGATGGAGCAGCTAACCAACAAGGCCAAGTACAAAGTCACATTGTGGATGAGATCCAGCAGTTCCAGAATGCAAGGTATGTCGGCAGTTCAGAGGCGGCCTGGAGGATATTGGAACATCCCATCTATGAACATTTCCCCCCAATTGTACAACTTTCTGTTCATCTTGAAAATGGGCAGCGTGTCATGTTCTCAGCTGATACTGCTCTGGAACGAGCCCAAGGTCCACCGCCTGCCACAACTTTGACAGCATTTTTTCAACTCTGCCATGAGGATGACTTTGCAAGGGGTCTCAAATACGCAGAAGTCCCTGAGTTTTACACTTGGAACAAATCGACAAAGAAATGGATGAGAAGAATGCGTGGGGTACAAGTTGAAGGTACTGAAAATGATGATGTATGGAAGGCACCATGCATTGGGAGAATCTACACGATTAGTCCAAAAGCAGGGGAGTGTTATTTCTTACGCCTGTTGCTCAATGAGGTTGCTGGTCCAACTTCATTTCAAAATTTGCGAGCATACAATGGTCAGGTGTTTGAAACATACAGAGCAGCGTGCCTTGCTCGAGGCCTTCTAGAAAATGACCATCACTTGCATCAAGCAGTAGGAGAGGCAAGTGCCACTCAATCACCTTCAAATTTGCGAAGCCTATTTGTGATAATTTTAACAGCCTGTGAGCCAAGAAATCCTCTTGAGATCTGGATGGCTTTTCGTGATGTAATATCTGAAGACATTCTTCACAGATACAGGCAAGAAGTTAACAATCCAGAAGCAGATTTTAATGAGGACATCTACAATAAAACTCTTTGTCTAATTGAAGAAAAAGTTCTCCTTATGTGCGGTCAACCATTGGCAAGCTATGGATTACCTGCACCAACGCAAGGGAGAGATGAAAGACTCGCGAGAGAGTATCAACGTGAAGTTACTTATAATCTTGAAGAACTTTCCCTACAAGCAAAAAATATGCAAGAAAAACTGACCGATTCTCAAAGAGAAGTTTGCAATTCATTCATGGCAATGTTGGAAGCACAAGGTGAAATGAACAAAAACACGATGTTTCTTGATGCTCCAGGTGGTACGGGCAAGACTTTTGTAATCAATTTGATCCTTGCAAAGATTAGATCCATGAGAAAGATTGTGCTTGCAACAGCATTCAGTGGCATTGCTGCTACTCTACTACAAGGTGGCCGCACTCTTCACAGCACTTTTAAAGTACCCTTGGATACTCATCGAATGGATCAGCCAGTTTGCAAAATTACTGATAACTCAGCCTTGGCAAATGTAATTAGAGACACCTCTGCAATCATTGTAGACGAAGCCCCAATGACGCACAAGAGTGCTTATGAAGCAATTGACCGAACACTGCAAGACATCACAGGAAACAAGAATCCCATGGGTGGCATTCCAACCTTATTTTGCGGTGATTTCCGTCAAATCCTCCCAGTGGTTAAAAATGGCACAAGGGCTAACATTTTCAATGCAAGTTTGAAACAATCCTATCTTTGGAGGCACGTTATAGTGAAGAGACTGACTACTAATATGAGAGCCTATATCTCTGATAACACAGCTGCAGCAGACTTCTCAAAATTGCTTCTCCAAATCGGTAATGGTCAGTTTCCTATCACTTCTTCACCTGACACAATTAAGATTCCAACTGCGCTTGGTAAATGTGTCGGTAATCAGAAGCAACTGAAAGACAAAGTGTACCCAGACCTGCAAAACAATGGAAAATCACCGGATTGGCTTGCTGAGAGGGCTATTATTTCGCCATTAAACAGCAATGTGAATCATTTGAACAATTCAATAATGGATGAATTTCCAGGAGACACAAAGCAATACAAGTCAGTTGATTCGGCTACTAATGAATATGAAGCTGTTCACTACCCTGTGGAGTTTTTAAACTCTTTGGAGATATCTGGAATGCCTCCACACATTTTAAATCTCAAAATTGGATCGCCAATCATGATTCTTCGATCCTTGGAACCGCCAAAAACAACAAACGGAACCAGATGTGTTATCACCAGATTGCACACCAATGTACTTGAGGCCACCATTTCCTGTGGTCCCTACAAAGGCGAAACCGTTCTACTGCCAAGGATCCCCTTAGTTCCATCGGACTCAGAACTTCCATTTAAATTCCGGAGACTCCAATTTCCTGTGAAGGTGTGTTTTGCAATGAGCATAAACAAAAGTCAAGGTCAGACATTTAACACCATTGGCGTAGACTTGACATCAGACTGCTTCAGTCACGGTATGTTCTACGTCTCCATCAGCCGGACAGGAAGTTCAGAAAAACTCTACATTCTGGCTCCAAATCAAAGCAGCAGAAATGTAGTTTACCCTGAGGCTCTTCAGTGAAAAGTTCGAGAAATGGATATGAGGAAAAACTGACATGATCTGATTGTGGTAAGTTTTTAGTATTGAATGTGCAAGATAAACTTTAAGCAAGAGTTGAAAATTACTTCAATGAAAAATTTACTATGTAACATCAAGTAACCTTCCTTTTTGATGAAAATGTTTTGTGAAGTTCCTGATTGAATTTCAGTCACTACAAGAGGTAGTTAAAATGTTAATCACCTTATGCAATCGTTGCTCTTACAACATCAACTTACTGGAAAGGTGCCCACAGATTTTGGTACCCGAGTGCGCAACAAAGCTCCGTGCGAAGCACGGGTATCTTTGCTAGTATATATATATATATATATATATATATATATATATATATATATATATATATATATATATTATCTTTGTTCTTGTATAGTCTGTTGGTATGCTACGTATATGTTTGAAATAGGATTTATATTGTACAACGCGCAATGATCTTAAGAACATGAGTTCATGTTTCTCTGATTAAATGTTTCCTCATGTTCTACTGAAATTACCCTGTCAAACCCCAGTCGCCTTTGGTTTGTATTCTCACAATACCCGGTCAAAATCAAAGACAGGGCTTGTTATCTTTGTTTTGCCACATTTTATATTTATATATTTATATATCTTTTTTTGCCACATTTTATATTGATATATTTATATATCTTTTTTTGCTACATTTTATATTGCTATATTTATATATCTTTTGTTGTGCCACATTTTATATTGATATATTTATATATCTTTTCTTATGCAACAATTTTTATTGATATATTTATATATCTTTTGTTTTGCCATATTTTATATTTATATATTTATATATCTTTTCTTTTGCCGATTTTATATTGATATATTTATATATTTTTTCTTATGCAACACTTTATATTGATATATTTATATATCTTTTGTTTTGCCACATTTTATATTGATATATTTATATATCTTTTCTTTTGCCCCATTTTATATTGATATATCTATATATCTTTTCTTTTGCCACATTTTATATTGATATATTCATATATCTTTTCTTTTGCCCCTTTGTATATTGATATATTTATATATCTTTTGTTTTGCCACATTTTATATTGATATATTTATATATCTTTTGTTTTGCCACATTTTATATTGGTATATTTATATATCTTTTCTTATGCAACAATTTTTATTGATATATTTATATATCTTTTCTCATGCAACATTTTATATTGATATATTTATATATCTTTTTTAATGCAACATTTTATATTGATATATTTATATATCTTTTCTTTTGCAACATTTTATATGGATATATTTATATATCTTTTCTTTTGCCACATTTTATATTTATATATTTATATATATCTTTTCTTTTGCAACATTTTATATTGATATATTTATATATCTTTTCGTTTGTCACATCTTATATATATATATATATATATCTTTTGTTTTGTCACATTTTATATTGATATATTTATATATATCTTTTGTTTTGCAACATTTTATATTGATATATTTATATATCTTTTGTTTTTACCACATTTTATATTGATATATTTATATATCTTTTGTTTTGTCACATTTTATATTGATATATTTATATATCTTTTCTTTTGTCACATCTTATATTTATATATATATATATTTTTTGTTTTGCCACATTTTATATTGATATATATATATATCTTTTCATTTACCCCATATTATATTGATATATTTATATCTTTTCTTTTGCCAAATTTTATATTGATATATCTATATATAAGTGTAGTAGTTGAGGTGCAAAAATCAGAAGCTCACAGTATTAATGCTAGGGTCCCTCGGGTATCCATCCTGGGCCCAACTCGTTTCCTGATCTACATTAATGATCTTCCAAATTACATCCTTACATCATTTGTAGACATTTATGCTGATAACACTACCATCTATGGTAGCACATCTAAGACAGTAAACGATCATGTTCTCTCCGATTTACTCTCACCTCTGGTCTTGAGCACGTGGTACAATGAGGAAAGGTGTAGCTGGTTACTTTTAATACATCTAAAAACAAGCTTCTCTCTTTACATCATCAACATTCTTATATACACTTGTCATCAATTGAAATGAATGGCTCTTGTCTTCAGGAGACCTCAAGTTTTGACAACCTTCTGGGCTTGACCGTTATTCCTGATCATAAATGGAACACGTACATCAAATCATTTACCAAGGCCGCTGGAAAAACGGTGGGATCTTTCTATCGATCCAGTAGATATCTCACTGCTGACGCAATTCTCTATCTATATCAGAGCCAGGTACGTCCAAGGATAGAATACTGTTGCCACATCAGGCCAGGAGCTGCTAGAAAGGACTTCTCCTGCCTTGATAGAGTTCAAAATAGACTTCGTAGTCTCGTAGGATATGTCTTTTTCTCTTCCCTGCAATCTCTATCTCACAGAAGAGATCTTACGAGTTTGTCTCTGATGTATCGTTATTTTCATGGAAAGTGTTCGACTGAGCATCAGTCTATGGTCCCCCTCGCTAAACTTTCACAAGAAACACTCGTCTATCTTAAAACACTATCAATAATTCCCCCCACTCTTTATCTGTGCCTAAACCTAAACGTAGATTCCAGGAACAAAGCTTCTTGCTTAGAACTGCACGCCGGTGGAATTGTCTTCCGTTTCCTGCTTTCCGGCTGACTACAATATAGTTGTCTCCAAGTCTAACGTAAACAAGTTCTTGATGAGCCGTTCCATATAAGTTAACAAATTTACCGAATTTCCATTAGGAATGATTACTATATTGTCCAATTTCTACTGTAAACTCTTTACACCTTATCCTCGAGTGGCCTCTTGGTCTGGATAATGTGCTGATGCCTGTGTAAAAGCATATCTTTTCTTTTGCCACATTTTATATTGATATATTTATATATCTTTTCTTTTGCCACATTTTATATTGATATATTTATATATCTTTTCTTTTACCACATTTTATATTGATATTTTTTGCCAAATTTTATATTGATATATTTATACATCTTTTCTTTTGCCACATTTAATATTGATATACCGGCTGTCCATAAGGTCCGTGGGCACTTTAAAAAATTTGTAACTTTATTTGTATTTGCAATAGAAATAATCTGTAAAATAGATTTGAAAGAAGTAAATCTATATGTTTTAAGCTTTTATTAAAATTTTATTTAACTTTCCACACGCCCTCCATCATTAGCAACACAAAGAGTAACACGATTTTGCATTTCACGAAAAACATTTGCCAAATGATTTATAGTAATGCCTGAAATCACATTAGTTATTCTAGCTTTAAAATCTTTCAATGAACTAGGTTTGGTTGCATACACAATTGTTTTCACATGTTCCCATGAAAAAATCTAATGGACTCAAATCTGGCGAACGTGGGGGCCAATGAAATGGCCCACCCCTTCCGATCCATCTGTTAGGAAATTTCTGATTGAGAAACTGTCTAACACGCCGAGCAAAGTGACAAAGAGCTCCATCTTGTTGAAACACTGTATCATCTTTCAAGGTTAAGTGTTTAAGTTGCGGAATCAAGTAATTCTGCAACATATCTAAGTATCTGTCACTGTTAATAATACGATCTTCAAGAAAATATGGCCCTATGATTCGATTTATTCCCAAAGCACTCCACACATTTGCTTTAAGAGAGTCCCTTTCATGTTTAACAGTTTCATTTGGGTTTTCAGTTCCCCAAATTCGGCAATTATGCCTGTTGACCTTGCCACTAATGTGAAATGTTGCTTCATCAGAAAACAGTAAATTACTCACAAATGCATCATCGTTGCAAAGTTTTCATTGAACTGGTGGCAGACAGTTAGCCGTGCATAATAATCCTCTTCTAACAACTGCTGATGTAATTGAATTTTTTAAGCTTTCATATGAAGTTTTGCCCGCAGAATCTTATGCAGAGTAGATTTTGGCAGCCCGAGCTCCAATGATGCCCGTCTTACAGACTTTCTTGGACTTGCAGTAAAGGATTCTTCTATGGAAACAACACTTTCTTCACTGATACATAGCCTTCCAGACTGTGATGTATCATGGACAGACCCTGTCTCTTCAAATTATTTCATCCATTAAACAATGGTCTTCCTATGGGGTGCTTTTTTATTGTATTCAATTCTAAACTTTCTTTGTACAGCAATAGTAGATTCCAATTCAGCCAATCAAAGGACAGAGTTTACTTTTTCCTCAATTGAAGCCATGGGATCAAATTGATTCTGAAAAAAAAAAGAAAATATTTTTTTACTTATTTTTTACTTATCCAAAAATTGTTACGAATTTGTGATGAAAAATTATCTAATAAGTATACTTAATACTAGATACATGAAATTTTATAAAAATTTTAACGGATTATTTCTATCGAAAACAGAAATAAAGTTATAAATTTTTTAAAGGGCACACGGCCTTTATGTACTAATATATCTTTTCTTTTGCCATATTTTATATTGATATATTTATATATCTTTTCTTTTGCCATATTTTATATTGATATATTTATATATCTTTTCTTTTGCCACATTTTATATTGATATATTTATATATCTTTTCTTTTGCAACAGTTTATGTTGATATATTTATATATCTTTTCTTTTGTAAAATTTTATATTGATATCTTTATACATCTTTTGTTTTGCAACAGTTTATATTGATATATTTATATATGTTTTCTTTTGTAACATTTTATATTGATATATTTATATATCTTTTGTTTTGCCACATTTTATATTGATATATTTATATATCTATTCTTTTGTAAAATTTTATATTGATATATTTATATATCTTTTGTTTTGCAACAGTTTATATTGATATATTTGTATATCTTTTCTTTTGTAACATTTTATATTGATATATTTATATATCTTTTGTTTTTACCACATTCTATATTAATATATTCATATATCTTTTTTGCCACATTTTATATTGATATATTATATATATTTTTTCTTTTACAACATTTTATATTGATATATTTATATATCTTTTCTTTTACAACATTTTATATTAATATATGTATATATCTTTTCTTTTGCCCCTTTGTATATTGATATATTTATATATCTTTTGTTTTGCAGTATTTTATATTGATATATTTATATATCTTTTCTTTTGCCACATTTTATATTGATATATTTATATATCTTTCTTCTGCCACATTTTATATTGATATATTTAAATATCTTTTGTTTTGCTACATTTTATATTGATATATTTATATATCTTTTCTTTTTCACATTTTATATTGGTATATTTATATACCTTTTCTTTTGCCACATTTTATATTGATATATTTATATATCTTTTCTTTTGCCACATTTTATATTGATATATTTATATATCTTTCTTCTGCCACATTTTATATTGATATATTTATATATCTTTTCTTTTGCCATATTTTATATTGATATATTTATATATTTTTTGTTTTGCCACATTTTATATTGATATATTTATATATTTTTTGTTTTGCCACATTTTATATTGATATATTTATATATCTTTTCTTTTGCCACATTTTATATTGATATATTTATATATCTTTCTTCTGCCACATTTTATATTGATATATTTATATATCTTTTCTTTTGCCATATTTTATATTGATATATTTATATATTTTTTGTTTTGCCACATTTTATATTGATATATGTATATATTTTTGGTTTTGCCACATTTTATATTGATATATTTATATATCTTTTCTTTTGCCATATTTTATATTAGTATATTTATATATCTTTTCTTTTGCCACATTTTATATTGATATATTTATATATCTTTTCTTTTGCCACATTTTATATTTATATATTTATATATCTTTTCTTTTGCAATATTTTATATTGATATATTTATATATCTTTTCTTTTGCCACATTTTATATTGATATATTTATATATCTTTTCTTTTGCTACATTTTATATTGATATATTTATATATCTTTTCTTTTGCCACAATTTATATTTATATATTTATATATCTTTTCTTTTGCCACATTTTATATTGATATATTTATATATCTTTTCTTTTGCCACATTTTATATTGATATATTTATATATCTTTTCTTTTGCCACATTTTATATTGATATATTTATATATCTTTTCTTTTGCCACATTTTATATTGATATATATATATATATCTTTTCTTTTGCCACATTTTATATTGATATATTTATATATCTTTTCTTTTGCCACATTTTATATTGATATATTTATATATCTTTTCTTTTGCCACATTTTATATTTATATATTTATATATCTTTTCTTTTGCCATATTTTATATTGATATATTTATATATCTTTTCTTTTGCCATATTTTATATTGATATATTTATATATCTTTTCTTTTGCCACATTTTATATTGATATATTTATATATCTTTTCTTTTGCCACATTTTATATTTATATATTTATATATCTTTTCTTTTGCCACATTTTATATTGATATATTTATATATCTTTTCTTTTGCCACATTTTATATTTATATATTTATATATCTTTTCTTTTGCCATATTTTATATTGATATATTTATATATCTTTTCTTTTGCCACATTTTATATTGATATATTTATATATCTTTTCTTTTGCCACATTTTATATTTATATATTTATATATCTTTTCTTTTGCCACATTTTATATTGATATATTTATATATCTTTTCTTTTGCCACATTTTATATTGATATATTTATATATCTTTTCTTTTGCCACATTTTATATTGATATATTTATATATCTTTTCTTTTGCCACATTTTATATTTATATATTTATATATCTTTTCTTTTGCCATATTTTATATTGATATATTTATATATCTTTTCTTTTGCCACATTTTATATTGATATGTTTATATATTTTTTGTTTTGCCACATTTTATATTGATATATTTATATATCTTTTCTTTTGCCACATTTTATATTGATATATTTATATATCTTTTCTTTTGCCACATTTTATATTGATATATTTATATATCTTTTCTTTTGCCACATTTTTTATTGATATATTTATATATGTTTTCTTTTGCCACATTTTATATTGATATATTTATATATCTTTTTTTTACAATTTTTCATGTTGATATGTTTATATATCTTTTCTTTTGCAACATTTTATATTGATATTTTTATATATCTTTTCTTTTTACACATTTTATATTGATATATTTTATATTTTCTGTTTTGCAATATTTTATACTTATATATTTTTAGTTGTGCAATATTTTATATTGATATATTATTTATCTTTTGTTTTGCCACATTTTAAATGTATATATTTATATATTTTTCATTTTGCAATATTTTATATTGATATATTTATATATCCTTTGTTTTGCCACATTTTATATTGATATATTCATATATTTTTTGTTTTACAACATTTTATATTTATATATTTATATATCTTTTGTTCTGCAATATTTTATATTGATATATTTATATATCTTCTGTTATTCCACATTTTATATTGATATATTTATATATCTTTTCTGTTGCTCTATTTTATATTGATATATGTATATATCTTTTGTTTTGCAATATTTTATATTGATATATTTATATATCTTTTGTTTGCAATATTTTATATTGATATATTTATATATCTTTTGTATTGCCACATTTTATATTGATATATCTATATATCTTTTGTTTTGCCACATTTTATATTGATATATTTATATATCTAGATGGAATAGGGCCGACCACTTCCCTAGATGAGATCATAATAAACGGATACTCTTACTTAACAGCTAAATCGTACCCCCAAGATCGCCATGAGCATGGAATATGTGCCTACATTAAAGATGGCTTCCCCTGTGGCAGGGATATTTCTAGAGAAAATCCTAATTTACCTTATATGTTCTTCCGGGTTGCATGAGGTCTTATATGTGCTTCCGGGTGCATGAGGTCGCCAAGCTAATCAAGAAACTATATTCCTGTAAAGCAACTGTCCCTGACGGCATCCCAATTATAGTGTTAAAAATGCTTCAACCAGAACTTGCTCCCATACTTACGAAACTATTTAAGCGCTGCCTTAAGCTATGGTATAACTGGAAATGTTTTCTCAATCATTAAATCATTTCTCTCCGATAGGCTCATAAGAGTAGTGGTCGATGGACAAAAATCAGAAGCCTGCATAATTAATGCTGGAGTCCCTCAAGGGTCAATCCTGGGCCCAACTCTCTTCCTGATCTACATCAATGACCTCCCTAAACACATACTTATATCATTCGTTTACATCTATGCTGATGACACGACCATCTACGGCAACACATCAAAGGGTGTAAATTACAAAGTTATCTCTGATTCTCTCTCCTCTGATCTCGAGCGCGTGGTTCAGTGGGGGAAGATGTGGCTGATTACCTTTAATGCATCTAAAACCAAACTCTTATCCTTACATCATCAACGCTCTGATCCCCATTTGGCATCAATTTGGATGGATGGCTCTCGTCTGGGAGAGGCCCCGTGTTTTGACAAGCTTCTGGGGTTTACCTTTACTCCTGATCTGAAATGGAACACGTACATCAAGTCTGTTGCCAAGGTCGCTGGAAAGATGGTTGGATCTTCTATCGCTCCAGAAGATATCTCACTATTGATGCAATTCTCTATCTATATAAAAGCCAAGTACGTCCAAGGATGGAATACTGCTGCCATAACTGGGCAGGGGCTGCTAAAAACAGCCTATCCTGCCTTGACGGAGTACAAAATAGACTTCGTGGCTTAGTGGGGGATGACCTTTTCTCTACCCTGCAACCACTCTCCCACAGAAGAGACGTTGCGAGCCTATCCTTGTTTTATCGTTATTTCTATGGCAGGTGCTCGTCTGAACTCCAATCTCTGGTCCCCCCTCGCCAATCTTTCACGAAAAACACCCGTCTAGCTGAATCCACTGCGAAAAATTTCCCCCACTCTTTATCTGTGCCTAAATCAAAACGTGGATTCCATGAACAAAGCTTCTTTCTTAGAACTGCACGCCTGTGGAACTCTGTTCCGTCTGCCTGCTTCCCACCTGACTACAACTTGGATGTCTTCAAGTCCAACGTTAACAAATTCCTAATGAACCGCCCATTTAAGTAAACACTTCCTCAAATCTCCACACTAACGTAATGTACTTGCAATAACCCTTATCTCTGAGATGCTTCCGGGCCTTGATAAGTGGTGACCTCCGTGTAAAAAAAATATATTTTCTTTTGACACATTTTATACTGATATATTTATATATCTTTTGTTTTGCCACATTTTATATTAAACAAAATGTTCGCTCATCGTCATTGTCATTTTCATGACATTGGTGAGACAACAGTAAAGGTGGCACTTCGTTACGGCGAGATTGTTTAAGAGGACAGCGCAACAGGAACTTATTCACATTAGACTTGAAGATGAACATGTTATGATTAAGCGAGAAACAGCAATACGTATTGTGTTCCATAGACGGACAGTTTTAGGAAAGAAACTTTCCTCGTGAAATTTTTGTTTAGTTTTAGGCACAGATAGAGCGCGAGAAGTTGTTGATTGTTGTTGTAACTAGACGGGTAATTGTTGTAAACATTTTACAGGAAGGGACTATGGATTAGAGCCCAGTCGAGCAGCCACCATAGAAGTAACGAGACAGCACAGATACTTGTAACGTCTCTTTTGTAGGAAAGGGGGCGTAATGAGGTGAAAAAGTCCTCACCCACTAAACTTAAGAGTTTAAAAGATGGAATAAATTATCAGTAAGTTGCTTTCGAAATCCCACATGGATTTTTATTACCGAACCTAAACGATATCGTGTACTTTAGCAGCGCCATTATTCTCCGCGTCTGCTGCAAAGACCGTTGCCATCGTTTATGCTATCTTCACGCTAACTAAACAAATAGCAACTCTCCCGGGTATGACACAAAGAAAACTGTGATTAATTTTATTCAATACTCTCTAAAGTCACCCCCCCCCTAGATTTTTGATACGAACAGCAACTTTCTTTAGTATAACTCTCCATAATTTATCATTTTTAACATCTTGGAATTTCGTGAATAAGGTTTCATCTACAAAGATTTACGAAGCATAACTGAGTTTAACAAAAGGTCATTTCACGTTATACTTAAAGCAATAAAGTTAAACTTTATTATCACAATAAGAAAAAAAAGTTATTTAAAATAATATATGTTCATTATATATAAAAAGTATTTTGTCGATGTGTGTCCGTGTGTGAGTTCGTTCCCTATGGACGCCAAAACGGCTTGGCCGATTATTGTGAAATTTCACACATGTACTTTATGTGTCTGGGAGTGTTCTAAGATTTTTAGGTTTTAAATCGGAATGCCTACGATAAGTATAAAAGCTGATTATCGAATGTAATCCAATAATTGAAAAAAAAATTATTTTGGCTTAAGTTAACACCCTTATACAGTCTAACACCATAATGCATTTGAGAAGATTTATCACCACACAATCAAAAGGGCCCGAAGTATAAAACTTACAGTAGGTTCTTTGATAAGACAGGGCGCGTTCGACATGAATATTTCTGTTTAGAGCACAATTGAACCAGATTTAACGAGCATGGAATTTATGGTATTTTTCCGATTTGTACAGCTTCCTACATTAGTTTCTACATTACCCGAAACCTAACGAATTTGCCCGGAGGATGGTCGGAATTGCAAAGGAATACTGCTGAAGGCACAAGAACCTGGACAAGACAGTT
Organism: Euprymna scolopes; assembly: GCF_053919585.1. NCBI lineage: Eukaryota > Metazoa > Mollusca > Cephalopoda > Sepiida > Sepiolidae > Euprymna > Euprymna scolopes. Next base: position 12,116,450 of record NC_136490.1, read on the forward strand.
ACCTACCGATTATGGCATACAGAGCCATATCAACGTCTGAAAACATCGACTCTCGACAGAATTGCTCAATGGCCTAAAAATAAGGACAGCCCTAGTATCAAAGAAGCAACTCGGCGAGGAGCAGATGAAATCAGCATTACAATATAGAACTGTCATTCCAAGCAGCCTAACAGACAACACCCACCACTACATGCAGGACAGGAAGTTTGTGTACTGCATGAGAAAATAAAGCTATTAGAGCCCGGAGTCACTCAACAAAATCCTACGTAGTTGTATTTGAAAGTGAGAACAGCTAGAATAGGAATTTCATCAGACCAGCTAAAAAAAGCTAACTACTTCAACATAGATTTGATTAAACACACACACACACACATCTGAAAAAATTGTGCCACAAAGGGAACTGCACATCAGTAATGTCCCAACATTACATACACTTCAGAACAGCTCATCACCAGCCCTTAGCCAGAGAAGGATGTCTGAACACTAGGCACCCCCTACACGGATAAAACAGCCAACTAATAAATCGCACATCAGTGGATCTTGTAGGCCAACTGCCGATCCAAAGAGATCTCGAAGATATATAAAGCAACCACAGAGACTAGATTCATAAAGCCTTTCGCACTTTCAGACAAACAGACACTACTTTTTCCAATTAACATAAACACTTTTGTTAAGTAATTAGATGAGTTCACTCTAAGTTGAAAAAGGAAGATGCTGTAACTAAGATATTTATGCTAGCCCTCTTTTTCGATTTTTTTTTTTCGGTGAGTGCTGTTATGAATTAGAGGTGCGCTGGTTTATAGTAAATATAGTTATTGATTTGTGGGGTATTGGGACTACTCTACGTACTTTCATCTCTTACTTTGGTTCATTTATTAATTAATA
>NC_136490.1:12124834-12154834 GCF_053919585.1 Euprymna scolopes
CTCATAGACAAATAAAAATAAGTTTTTCTCCACTGATTTGGTCTCTAAGAACAAAAGAAAAATAGATTCATACTTTGGTATTATTGTAGATCAACACAATCAGCTACCCCCAAAAATGTGATTCTAATTTAGGTCATCACGTGTAAATATCTTGAAAAGGTGACAAAACAAAAAGAAAACAATTAATTTAGAATTTTTATTAGGAAATCAGTTTCGCATATAAATTGAAAATAAAATTATCATTTTCAGTTGATTGTAAAATTTTAAAACAGTTAACAGAAAAATGTTAACTATTGGATACAGTTACTGTGCAATTTATTTTTGGAGGGGGGCAAGAATTCTACTTTTTTAGGCGATTACGCTTTGATTTAACGGCCATCGAACGTCGGAGTAATTATATAAATTTCATTAACGTCCCTAAACCAGATAAAATAGCCCGATAATAAAAGACCAGGGTACATGTAATTGTATCTGCAATATCACTCTACTGTATAAAGCATAACTTTCCACTGTTATGACCTTCAGCAAAGTAGATATGTTTTTATGCTATTTCCACATACGTCTGCATCTATATAACACAGAATTCTTAATAAAATAAACATGTTTCGAACATACAGTTAGTTGAAAATATTTCCAGTCAATATATATTTTACGTCCAGTTTATAATTTTAATAAAGGACAGTACTGGTTTCTAACAAAACATTTCGAACACATTTCTTTATTTATGATTGCACACCCACATACTCACACACACACATACATATATATACACACACACACATATATATATATATATATATATATATAATGTGTGTGTACACACTAAAAACAGAAAGCATAATAGTATAGTAAAAATAATAATAGAATAATGAAAATAAATAATAATAATAATAATAATAATAACGATATTAATGATGATGATGATGATAATAATAATATAAAAATATGCAGAAATAATAATAATAACAGAAATTTTAATAATAATGAAAATAAGATAGAATTAAAATTATTGATAAAATAATATTAATGATAATAATAATAATAATAATAATAATAATAATAATAATAATAATAATAATAATAATAATAATAATAATAATAATAATAATAAATGTACGTATAATATTAATGACTGTGGCACTATTAATAAAAGTTTTTAAAAAATCAGAATTAGATTAAAATGAAAATCAGGATGAAAAAAAAATAATAAAATAATAGTGAAAGTTAATACAAGTTGATAAAAATTGAAAAGTGGTAATAAAACGTATATAAAATACAAAATACATAAATAACGAAAATAAAATAAAAAATAAAAATAAAATATAAAACAATAAGTATAGAAGCAGCATATTGGTGAAAAAATATATATGTGTATATCTGTATATCTATTCGTATACATATATATATACATATATATATATATATATGTTTCTGCGTGTATTTATGTATATTACATGGGTTAAAACAGCATTTAATCATATAAAAATTTAGTCCTAACTACTAAACGTCTATAATCATTTATGATAAATAATCGAATTCTTTTACCTATATGTTATTAACTTTACATATGATTATGCCATTTCGTAATACAAGATTGTGAAGATGAAAACTGTGATTGTTTCTTTTTTTCATTTTCTTTCTTTGACGATTGTAACGCTGGGTATGAGGCAGCCAAACCAGCTACAAATATTGCCCTGCTTTTTATTAAAACCAACCGAGAGCTCTTTTTAATATCCCTTAAGTGCAATTGTCTGGATCTCTTTTGCACTTCGTTCACCAGGAATATTAGTTAGGTAGGATTTCAGGTTCATTTTTTCCAAAATCACCAGTAAAATATTTTGGCAACGAAACTTACATTAAATCAGTGTTATATGTATCGAATCCGTAATTTTACACATTTACATACACGTATATATGCATAAATATTCATATATATTTTATGCAGATATATACATATATTTTTGCATACACATGCACATATATGTGTGTGTGTGCATATATATATATACATATATATACATATATATATGCATATATACATATATATATATATATATATATATATATATACATTATGTTAAACTGAAATAAGTTCATCAACGTCTTTTTCTATGATGTTACAATATTTCGCATTTTTTTATAAATGAGTTATATATGAAATTCATAAATTGTCAATTACTTACCGATGATACATCGCTAGTTTTTGATTTGACATTTTTACCCTCTCGGAACATCTATTTCTTTATCTAATTATGATTTTCGCAACCTCTGTGCCCCCTCCCCCTATATTTTACTATCTTTATTACTCGTCTGTCACATTCTTCATTTTTTCACCGCGTTTTCTAACAGTCGAAGTAATAAAAATGGAAAATATCACAAGAACTGGAAAAGATCATTATACATAAAAAGGTATAACATCACAAATAGTCATATTATTTAACCAGGACAAGGAGTTAAAAGGAGAAAAAAGACAAAGAACAATAGAGAGATATTGTTCGAGAATAATTTTAGATATTATGTCATATATTTGAATTTAAAAACTTCACTGTGATTCAAACCATTAACATCACAGTTTTTATATGTATACTAGCAAAAGTACCCGTCGTTGACTGGGTTAAAAAAAAACAGCCTACAGAAAATGGACTCTGATTTATGAAGGTATGATAGGTTATGAAAAGGAAGGGTTGTAAAGAGATAGCTTCGAATGTGGGGGTATCAAAACCAAAGTAAAATATGATGAAAGTAAAAATAAAATAGATAAACCCCATATTATACCATACCTGTTCACACTGAAACACTTATCACAATATTCTGTGGATCTATATTAAAAAAACCTTGTAACATATTTCCATTCTATGGAGGTCAGGCGCGAACGAACACCCCATAATTTTATTATACCATATTTCTTTCTCACTGAAACATAATTATCAAAGTATACTTACGCAGATAGATATGTAAAGTCTTTATTAAAGTTTGTGCCTATTTCCATTCTATGGAGACCAGGCGCGAACTCAGACCCCACAATTTTATTATATCATCCCTATTTAAGTTAAAACATACCTATCAAATTATTATTATGTACATCTATATCAAAAACACTTGTAAACGTTTTTTTTTTTAATTTTTAATTTTTTATTTCCATACTTTGTGGATCAGGCGCGTACGCCGACTCCACAATTTTAAAGAACCACCGTTCTGCCAGATCAAACATACCCATTCCTGTGTCTCGATACATCTTCTATTATTATATGTGATCAGTTTTCTATAATATTCAACCATATAGGAGCCTATTCTTGACTAGACACACACACAGACGTTCAGCTTTATATATATATATATATATATATATATATATGTGTGTGTGTGTGTGTGTGTGTGTGTGTGTGTGTGTGTGTGTGAAAATGTATGCGTGTGTGTCCGTTTACATTTCTCTGCCAAATAGCTCTGTCAATTTTCAGTCTAGAGACTCGCGATTTGACATAAGGGATATTTAATCGGTTTTCGGCCAGAAATTTTGCTGTCAATGGGTCAAAGTTCAACGACTTGACTTTTGAAAATTCTACCAAACTACTCCTCCGTCAATGTTTGGTCTAAACACTTCAAAGTTGAAATGTAGATTACTTGGACATGGATCAAACTTTTTAATTTGATTTGAGCCCAAGTAAATGTTTAGGGGTTTAAATTGGGGTCAACGTTAAAAAAATTTACCTCTGCAGTCTCTACCAAATTACTCAGCCCATTTCTGGTCTAAACATTTGAAATTTTACATAAAGCGTGTTCATAGATAGGGCAAGCTTTTTAATGTACTGTTCATAAGTTGCCTTACCTTTGAATACACTTTATGTAAGATTTCAAATGTTTAGACCAAATATTGTCTGAGTAATTTCGTACAGACTACGGAGGTAATTTTTTTCAACCTTAGACCCCAATTTTGACTCCATTAACATTTATAATTTGAGTCTAAAATTAAAATAAAAAGTTTTACCCATGTCGAAGTTACCCACATTTTAAATTTCAAGTTATTAGACCCAAAATTGGCGGAGAAATTCGGTAGAATCTGCAAAGCTCACTCTTTCAATTTCGACTTTTTGCCAGCCAAATTTTCGTCCCAAAACTGATTAACTGTTATGTATAAATTTAAAATATGTAGACCCAAAATTGTCTCGGTAGTTTGCTAGCCACCGCAAAGGTCAAATCTTTTGAACTTTGACTCCTTGCCAGCTCAAATTTTCGACCTAAACCGATTAAAAACTTGCTCTATCTATGAATACGCTTTATGTAAAATTTCAAGTGTTTAGACCAGAAATAGGCTGAGTAATTTTGTAGAGGCCGCTGAGGTCAATTTTGTTTTTACTTTTACCCCAATTTTAACCCCTTAACATTTAGTTTGGGGGCTCAAATCAAATTAAAAGTTTGAGCCTTGTCCAAGTAACCTACATTTAAAATTTTAAGTGTTTAGACTCAAAATTGGCGGAGGAGTAGTTTAGTAGAGTTTTCAAAGGTCAAATCGTTAAACTTTGACTCCTTGACAGCTAAATTTCTGGCCGAAAACCAATTAAGAAGATTTTCCACAAATCCCAATACCCCGTGTGTCAAATCTTGAGTCTCTAGACCAAAAATTGACAGTGTTATTTGGTAGGGAAATGTACATAGACACACACACACACACTCACTTATATATATATATATATATATATATATATATATATAATTTTTAAAATGTAATTATACACTGACACGTGTTTCGTAGTCTACGACTCATCAGAGTGGCTGAATTCACTCAAAACATATCGCTAAAACCAAAACAAACAACATTTATATATATATATATATATAGTTTTTAAAGTTTTTCAACGTTTAAAACGATATAAAAGTAAAAAAACAAACAACATAATCTCCTGCCATTCATATAAAAATTATTTTGCTAGTATGTAAACAAATCTCTTGTAATTAGTCCTCTTTTAAGAATTTGCACTAATTTCATGGACCATTAATTGTTTACCATGAAACAAAGTTTGGGGGATTTAAAAACAAAACAGAACATATTAAATCATAGCTCTCTAGCATTGTTGAACTAACACAGTCTTCCTAAAAAACAAGCGATGAGAAAGACGTTAGTTGTTTGCTTCAGATTAATGTGTTGAGCATTTTATTAAAACATGTTTTCCTCACTTATTTGTTTTTGTCTCCAAAAAGAAAGTGTTTGTCATTTACAACGCTGTTGTATTTAATAAGGTTGAATGAATTAGTTTTGGATATTTCCACCAACTTTTGCAGTTAATTAAGACTTTTATATATATATATTCACATTATATCAAAGGTATATAAAAAATTAAATTGTATATATATATATATATATATATATATATATAGATATATATATATATATATATATATATATAAGCGATTTCATTAATAATATTATATTGCACTATATGTAATATTTTGATGCATTAGTTTCGGATTTATCCAAATACATTAATAGAAACTATTAATCTATTTGGATGAATTTAAAACAACTTTATATTATGTTATATATACGAATATAATATAATATAGTATAGTCCTGTATATACAGTACTGTTTCGCTGTTTCACAGCTCATCAGAGCGGCTAGACAAACAACTTCCTCAAGCCAGGATCGGAATAAGATCACACAAATGACAGTCGGAGTTTCTAACCGTTGCGCTATACGGCTGCTGCTATGCGGACAGTGAATTAACAATGTTTTTATATTGTCCAAATACCTAAGCTCAATTTGTTTACACAAAGAACATCGCTTCATACGAAAATGGTAATTTGTATATCACTTTTCAATATACTCAACCTAAGATAGGGAGCATTAAGATGAGAAAAGATAATATATTATGTTGTATTTCTATTTGAAATAATTATGCATGTACATATTTATATGAATATATATATATATATATATATATATATATATATATATATATATATACATAAGTCTGAGGATGCTACAGACGGCCAAAAAAACGGCCAAGTAGCTGAAACAATAATGTAACTTAACAGAAAGATACGGTAATAAAAAAAAATAAAATAAAACGCATACCTGCTCTACAATGGTATTGAACACTTTCTTCATTTTTTATTAATTACTATTTCCACAATATATATATATATATATATATATATATAAATGTATATATCAATATCTATATATACACACATATATATTTAAAAATTTATGTAAATGCATTCATATCTTTTTAATAATTTTTTTTTTAAATAATAAAAAAAGTTAAAAAATATAACTTGCTCTTTTATGATTGAGCTCTGTCAACGACCTTTGTTGAAATTCAATTATTTTCAATTTTTGGATACCTTCCCACTGAAAAACTATATATATATATATATATATATATATATATATATATATATATATATATATATATATATATATATATATATATATATATATTGTGTATTAAGGCAGCATGTTTTCATTCAGGCAGATATTGTTAAATAGCAAGGAATGTTTTGCTTAATGATCATTGTTTTGTAATTTTTCTATTTTTCGAATGGTCATTATCTCTCGCTCGGATTTTTGTAGGAATGTTTCGTAGTCGTTTTTGTCCATCTGTCTTGTTTTTTTTTTGTTTTTTTTGCAAGTACTTTCAAACTGATTTTCTTTAAATATATGTGTGGTTGTTTGTGTGTGTGTGTGCGTACATGTATATGACATCATATATATATATATATATATATATATATATATATATATATATATACGAATATAATACAATATAAAGTCGTCTCAAATTAATCCAAGTAGATTAATAGAAACAAATCCGTAACTAATACATCTAAATATTAAATAAAGTGCAATATAATATTATTAATAAAATCATTTATATCTTTATACAATTTAGATGTTTATATATTTTTTAAACTAAGAAATAAATGACTATTCGAAAAATGGAAAAATTACAAAAAGAAATTTTTATGCAAATATATATACATAGAGAGAGAGACTTGACTCCAAATATTTATTATATGTTATATCTCCACGTTTTGGGAATTAGGGTTCGATTATGAATAACTTCCAGTATCAAATAGTATTATATACTGTGAAATTTACTTTATGTATGAAAACCAAAGAGAGGAGATATAACATATGAGAAATATTTGGAATCAAGTGCCCCTTGCTGTTGTTTCAGATTATATGAAACCATAGCAGCAAGTTTTTGTCTCCTCTCCATCAATGCCAGGGGTTTTGGGGAAATATCAGATATTTTGTAATTCATAAGCAAAACTAGAACAACAAATGACTATTAAACATTTTATGGCTGTAAAAAGTGCAAAAAATAGGTTTTAGATGATAATAATCATCCTGATGTGCGATCTTATGGGCGAATGTCACATACCCTACTACACAATTCAGCTCATTACCTTTCCACCGAGCCTTCATTTGTTGAATTCCGATTAATAGTCGCTGAGATTTAGAACTTATAAAATTGACAAAAATGTGATATATATATATATATATATATATATATATACACACATTTTTTAACAAGAGCAGATGACTGTTTGTAATATAAAAGATAAAATATTAAATACTAAAAAACAACGTCGTTTTCCTGCTTCAAAACGCTTCATAACGTGAAAAGAAAATTTCAGTATTTGGTAGGGTTGGAAAACAAAATATGGGATATAGAACACAGTTTAAAAAGTTTGAGAATGTTTGAAATGGTGTTCGCACGAATACTAAACCCTAGTATTTTAGCGGCAATTTATATATATATATATATATATATATATATATATATATATATATATATATATATATATATATATATATATATATATACTGGTTACTAAACTGAATATTGAAATGCTCATATCATTGCTTCTATGGAACGAAACTACATGAAACTTTGCAGGCTTTTGGAACATTATAATACTATTCTATGATTAATATTTTATGACAATTATTAAAAGTACCTACACTTCCAAACCCATGAAATATGCCCAAATGTGTTTATGTACTGCATGCCTGCTTCATTGTTGTTGCTTCGGTTGTTATCCCCGTGTCCTTGTCAGCTTATTAATATCCAAAGGAAATGCAGCCTTGTATATTTTCTGAATAATTGCTGAAATACTGTTCCAGTTTTTTAAATTAATAACATAAATTATCCATTATCAATATTTTTACTATAAACAGAATGATCCGGATTATACCTCATTTTTATATATATTTTTTTTTGGTTCATATGAAACTAACAGGGAGACCCAACATTGCCCGGGATTGAATGATGATCAACGAATATTCTACACTCCTATATATGAAAGAATATCATCATAAGTAAAACCAATATTTTAAATTCTGCTACAATTCATTCATTAACTACTTTAAAATATTCTATTGTTAATTCAATTGAATTTTATAGAAGTGATCACGAACTTTGTACCCTTATTAGCGGTCACTAAATTTCGAATTATTTGGGTGTAGTCAGTAAATGTAATCGATTTAAAATGTGGTTAGTAAATTTCGACTTTTATAAATAAAAATACCGATGAAAATTTCAAAACGACTGTATAACTGGTTACGGCCAATAGTAGTCCTCGCCAGCGAAAGTCTTTGTTTTTGTTATTCTATTATTATTATTTAAAACATTTTATGCCCTGCTCTTTCGCGCGAGGACTAATATCTATCTGTGTGTGTGTGTGTGTGTGTGTGTGTGTGTGTGTGTGTGTGTGTGTGTGTGTGTGTGTGTGTGTGTGTGTGTGTGTGTGTGTGTGTGTGTGTGTGTGTGTGTGTGTGTGTGTGTGTGTGTGTGTGTGTGTGTGTGTGTGTGTGTGTGTGTGTGTGTGTGTGTGTGTGTGTGTGTGTGTGTGTGTGTGTGTGTGTGTGTGTGTGTGTGTGTGTGTGTGTGTGTGTGTGTGTGTGTGTGTGTGTGTGTGTGTGTGTGTGTGTGTGTGTGTGTGTGTGTGTGTGTGTGTGTGTGTGTGTGTGTGTGTGTGTGTGTGTGTGTGTGTGTGTGTGTGTGTGTGTGTGTGTGTGTGTGTGTGTGTGTGTGTGTGTGTGTGTGTGTGTGTGTGTGTGTGTGTAAGCCGCCCAGGATTACCCGCTCGTAAAATACGCGTAAACATGATATTTTTATTAATGCAGATTTCGTATTTATTGTTATATTATATTGGACCCATTATCATTCAAACACTACCGTATTTGAATATATGGTCAATTGTTAGTTTTACTCATTTAGAACTGCTTTAACCGCGACCAAATTTCAAACAATTTTTACAGTTCATAAGTCAGCTATATTTTGAAATAAAACATTTTCAATTTTCTTTAATAAAACAAAAGTTATAATAAAATTACTGGAGTTCAATAGTCTTCAGTATTATAAGGAACGTGAGAGACGATTTTTTTGATTGGCTGTTGGTTACCATAGCAGCTTTTTCAACATTCCTGTTTTAGAGATGATTTCTTCTGATTGGCTGTTGGTTACCATAGCAACTTTTTCAACATTCACGTTTTAAAAATGGTTTCTTTTGATTGGCTGTTGGTTACCATAGCAACTTTTTGTCGTCGACACCTTCATAAATCATGCTCTTTGCTGTACTAGGGCTGATTATCTTTCGTGTACGACGTCGCCCGTTTATTCTGTTTCTCTTCTTTTTGCCGTGCTAAGGCTGATATTCTACGCTTACAACGTCGCCCGTTAATTCTGTTTCTTGTTTTTATCTCTTCTTACTCTTTATTTACTCAATTACGTTTTTTATTTATTTTTTTTTTATTTAGTCAATTTAAGAAGTTGGTAATAATTTTTCATGGATTGTTGATAATGCGTATGATATTGAACACAAAAAAGAAATATAATTTCAAAGCAGAGTCTGAAAAATCATTGATTACATAGAAAAATACGAGCATGAAAAGTAGTATGGTTAAGATGAAAGTTAGAAAAGTAACAGATGTAATTGTAAAACTGAAAAAAGAAAAGGCAAGATATTCTGGTAAAAAAAATATAAAATAAACTTCAAATATTGCAGCATTAATAATTTATATATAATGCAACATTGTTTTTTTTATCTTAATGCTGCAATTTTTTAAGTTATAAATTTATTATATTTTTACTAGGGTATTTTGTTTTTTTTCTTTTTCCAGTTTTAACAACCAGTCCTTTTACTTTTCTCAGTTTAATCTTACTATATTACTTTTTATACTCGCATTTTTCTATGCAATATAGTAATGATTTTAAAAAGTTTTTTAAAAAAATGACTTGTGCGCGACCGCCGAGAATCGAAATCAAAACGTTTAGCTTACAATTAATTTTTCTTTGGACGTTAATGTCTGAGCTATGAAAACATTTCTGCTGCAAGGCTGAAAATTAAAACATGAACTAATAGTTGCATATTCGTTATGCCATCGTTCGACCTTCACCTGGTAAATTCCATTTTTTTCTTATTTTCACACTTTTGCCCCTATTTTCCCCAGCTAAAACCCAAATATAAAGTTTCGCAAGGGTTCGAATACCCTATATATTAAGTTTCATGTCTGTAGACCAAAAATTGACAGAAGAGTTTGTTAGGCAAACTTTAAAATATATATATATATATATATATATATATATATACTTGTACTTTTTGTAGTAAAAGAAATCCCATAAAGTGCTCTATTATTAGGGAAAAACCTTTCTCGAAATAAGAGCAATATATTTTTTTTTTGTATATTATATACAGGAATTTACATCGGTAGTCGGTACCGTCGGTTTCAAGCCCGGTAGTTGAGGACTGCTCTTAATGTCCGCCTCAGGCTCTCTTCAGGATGAGAGTCGGCTGAAGAGAGCCTGAGGCGGACATTAAGAGCAGTCCTCAACTACCGGGCTTGAAACCGACGGTACCGACTACCGATGTAAATTCCTGTATATAATATACAAAAAAAAAAATATATATATATATATATATGTATATATATATATATATATACATGCATAAATATATATAGAAAAAGTTTTACTATGACCTTTTTACGCAAATATTACGCAAGTATAAATCATGTAGAATATCTGCATGAATATAATTACACGTAATAGTTAACTAAAGATGATCATCCCATTCGAAAACCGAAAAAACTAATAGGTAATTAATTCAAATGAATGTTTAAAAGAATATGCAAACTACTAGATTTTTTGCAAATGAATGCAATTCCACGACCCATATATAAGAAAGTTGTATTTCCTTTTAAATAAATATAAAAAAACGGTGTTTAATATGAATATCACTACATAAAAAATAATATATAGGAGTGTGTAGTGTATAGGTGTTCTTTGGGCTGTGGAAATAATTATATATAATCTCTGACATTCTGAAAATTATATATATATGTAGAAACCTATATATATATACATATATACATGATAGAGAGAGAGAGAGTGTGTGTGTGTGTGTGTGTCTGTGTGTGTGTGTAACATATAGATAAAACGCAAGATAATTATTTCATATACAGGGTGGGCCAAAATAAGGGTCCTATCTTTAAATATAATCATATATATATATATATATATATATATAATTTAAAGGAGATTAGAATAATAGTCTAAAGAGCTAAGTGTATTTTAATGTAATAGTGAAATTACTAGTTTAATTAAAATACAGGAAATGCTCGTTGTAATTTAGATATATAATAAGCTCGATAGTTAAATGTCCTAGAGCTAATTCAATATTAAGTAATGTGATCTATAATTTAAAAGTTTTAAAAAATTTTTAAATTTAAAAATCAAAATTTAATTAAATTAAAAATCAGTTTCACAAGAAGGAACAACAACAAAGTCAATTATCTGTACGATCGTTTCGGAAATCCGTGCTTTTTATTTGTGGTATACATGAAGTCACGTAGAACAATTATACATAGTTTTTTTGGTAAGCACGGTCTCCTCATCAGCAAATTTAGGAGGATTTCTATTGAATTGAAAAGACACCAAAAATAAACCTAGCATTAACAGTAAGGCAGATGAATCTGAAAAATTGAAGTAAAAGGTTTGGATTTAAAATTTATAAGAAAATTAATAAGAAAATTGGTATAGGTTAGAGATAGAAATGAGTAGAAAAAATATATATTTTGAATTTACATAATAAATTTGATTTAAAAATATATAGATATATAATTACCTTTTGGTTTTTCTTTTTTTGAAATCAGGAACTGTATTTAAAGTAGTCATTTAGATGTTTGCTATAGCTTTTTATTTTATTGAATGATGAATTTTAAAAAGGGCGACGCTCGTGCAGTAAATTGTTTCCGTTAGCGTATTTTGATTTAGAGACGCTACAGTTAATATCTATAGAGAGAGAGTATTTTTTTTTGCAAGTTTTTAAGGGGAGATAATTGTCATGGCTTTATTTATTATTTGATTTACGAGTCTAAGGGCGGTAATTGGTTTAACTTAATTTATTAGAAAAAAAAATCTATTTTTACTAATGAGTAATTTTTAATGATTTAATGTGGTTTATATTTATTAAATTTAAACCAACGTTTATGATTACACGATAGAATCTCGTGTCTTGAATTTATTAGTTTGGTTGTGCTTTTTATATCTTCATATTTTAAAATTTTTAGGGTTTCTTTTGTACATAATGTACAAAATTTATCTCCTGGTTTATATGATTTGCAAGTCTCAATTATTTGCCATTTTAAGTTGAAAGAAATATTGCTATTTTTTAGTTGCCAAATATAGTTGGATAGAGTAGTTTGGTTTGATAGAGAGTTATTTTTAAAAGAATGTTTGTGCGTTGAAATTCTATGTTTTATTGGGCCGGATGTGGAACCAATATATATTACCTCTTGATTATTATGATTATTTTCCGTTAGGTCTATTGTTGGATTATAATGTGGTGGGTTGGTTAATAATTGATCGGTAGATTGATTTAAGTTGGTGTTATTATTTAATCTGGTAGTTGAGTTATGGCTGTTGATAGGTTCTTGTATATTTGGAGTTTTTGATACTGTGCAGCTATAGATAACATTTTTAATTTTACATAAGCCTTGTAGGGGACATTTATTTTTTCTCCTACAGTTACAGTCCGATGTATTTTGTATAGTTGCATTTTGTAGTTTATTAATTTTATTATTATTAGAGCTAATTATTTTCTGATGAAGGTTGGGCATAGTAGAGTAAGAGACTTTAATTGTGTTCTTATTGAAAATCTTATTATATCTATGGGGGGCTTTAAAGTTCTTATCTAATATTTTAAAAAATTCTCTAGCTATGTTTTTTTCTAGGTTTTTGGAATACGGGGGGTTGAACCATAGGATCTCCTTGTGTCTATTCTTACGTTTGCGGGTTTTAGTTTGTTGTTTATTTATATTATTATCTAATATTTGTAGTTTGGTTTTATCTTTTTTTGTCTCCTGGTTATTTTTCTTAACTCGTATACGGGAAAACATTGACATATTATATGTTATTACGCTCTTAATAGGTTTATTTTTAATGCAGTTTATGTTAGGTTTATGGTATGGTTCAAAGGTAGAATTTTCAAGATTTAAGGTTATGTCTAAGAAATTAACAATTTTTTTATTAGGGTCGATTTTTATACTAAGTCCATAATTTTTAAATAATTTATGTAGAGCTTTAATTGCATTTTCATAATTTTTATTAGTAGAATTCGTTATGAAAAGTGCATCATCTCTATATAGCCCTCCTTCAAGTTTGAATTGTTTATGGAGTATACAATGTATTTCATTTAAAAGGAAAAGGCCAACTAGATCAGTGACCTGAGTCGAGTCCGTCGATCCCATTAAAATGTTGAAGTGGTTAGGGGTATTTTTCCTGGTCCAATATTTATTATCAAATGTTATTAAAGACTGTCTAGCTATAAGTATTAGTTTAGTTTCGTCTTGAGTTATATTAGTTAATTTTCGTGCCATTAATTAATTAATTCTACGTGACTTCATGTATACCACAAATAAAAAGCACGGATTTCCGAAACGATCGTACAGATAATTGACTTTGTTGTTGTTCCTTCTTGTGAAACTGATTTTTAATTTAATTAAATTTTGATTTTTAAATTTAAAAAATTTTTTAAACTTTTAAATTATAGATCACATTACTTAATATTGAATTAGCTCTAGGACATTTAACTATCGAGCTTATTATATATCTAAATTACAACGAGCATTTCCTGTATTTTAATTAAACTAGTAATTTCACTATTACATTAAAATACACTTAGCTCTTTAGAATATTATTCTAATCTCCTTTAAATTATTAGCTCCCTATAACAGGTTGAGTTTATATACGTAATTGTAGATATGTTTCATAAGAAGGACATACAATTATCAACTAAATGCATCCCCATACCCCCTAAAGACACCTTTATAACCAGCTTAATTACAAGTATAAATACATTTATAAGGAACTTGAGATGGAAAGCCTACCATTTTGATAATTACCAAAGTGAAACCACAGAACCAATACACCACCAACCTGGAGAAATAAAAGAAACCATCCTCAGACAAGACAATGAAGAAAGAAAAGCAGCGAAATACTACAGACTAAAAACATACAAAAACCCTAAGAGAAACATAGACACTGAAAATTTTGAAAATGACTTAATCAACCTGATTAAAAATATTAAATTTAAGAAAAATAAAAAATATATCACTCCAACACTTAAAAAAATAAATAAATTTTCAAAATCTATTTCTACAAGCCACCAAAATAAACTCATAGTACCGGCAGATAAAACTGGAAATTTCTACACAATGGACTATATACAATATAAAAATCTAATATATAAAGAACTTAATAAAAATTAAAAAACTACTAATAAATCAGCACTAAATAAAATAAATAATGATGCAAAAAACATTTTAACTAAACTTAAAATAGATAAATACACAGAAATAACGGTACCAGGTACCCCGAGATTTACTTTAAAAGACCACAAACACAGCTTCAATATTAACCCTAGTATTAGACTCATTTGCCCCTCGAAATCAGATATAGGACTGGTTAGTAAAAAAATATTAGATAGAATTATCCCAAAATTAAATCCATAATAAAATACCCACTATGGCAATCTTCAAATCAAGTAATCGACTGGTTTTCTAATATTCAAAATAAAAATAATATTAAATTTCTTTCTTTTGACATTGAATCATATTACCAATCTATATCACCTATCCTACTTAATAAATCTCTATTAATGGCACGAAAATTAACTAATATAACTCAAGACGAAACTAAACTAATACTTATAGCTAGACAGTCTTTAATGACATTTGATAATAAATATTGGACCAGGAAAAATACCCCTAACCACTTCAACATTTTAATGGGATCGACGGACTCGACTCAGGTCACTGATCTAGTTGGCCTTTTCCTTTTAAATGAAATACATTGTATACTCCATAAACAATTCAAACTTGAAGGAGGGCTATATAGAGATGATGCACTTTTCATAACGAATTCTACTAATAAAAATTATGAAAATGCAATTAAAGCTCTACATAAATTATTTAAAAATTATGGACTTAGTATAAAAATCGACCCTAATAAAAAAATTGTTAATTTCTTAGACATAACCTTAAATCTTGAAAATTCTACCTTTGAACCATACCATAAACCTAACCAATCACTTCTATATGTCCACAATCAATCAAACCACCCTAAATCAATATTAAAATCAATAGTTCCCAATATCGCTCTAAGAATTTCTAGACTGTCTTCTACTAAATCAATATTTACCAAAAATGAAAAATACTATAATGAAGCCCTTAAAAACTCTGGATATAATTCACAAATTAAATTCATAAATGAAAATGATAGAAACATAAACTGCATTAAAAATAAACCTATTAAGAGCGTAATAACATATAATATGTCAATGTTTTCCCGTATACGAGTTAAGAAAAATAACCAGGAGACAAAAAAAGATAAAACCAAACTACAAATATTAGATAATAATATAAATAAACAACAAACTAAAACCCGCAAACGTAAGAATAGACACAAGGAGATCCTATGGTTCAACCCCCCGTATTCCAAAAACCTAGAAAAAAACATAGCTAGAGAATTTTTTAAAATATTAGATAAGAACTTTAAAGCCCCCCATAGATATAATAAGATTTTCAATAAGAACACAATTAAAGTCTCTTACTCTACTATGCCCAACCTTCATCAGAAAATAATTAGCTCTAATAATAATAAAATTAATAAACTACAAAATGCAACTATACAAAATACATCGGACTGTAACTGTAGAAGAAAAAATAAATGTCCCCTACAAGGCTTATGTAAAATTAAAAATGTTATCTATAGCTGCACAGTATCAAAAACTCCAAATATACAAGAACCTATCAACAGCCATAACTCAACTACCAGATTAAATAATAACACCAACTTAAATCAATCTACCGATCAATTATTAACCAACCCACCACATTATAATCCAACAATAGACCTAACGGAAAATAATCATAATAATCAAGAGGTAATATATATTGGTTCCACATCCGGCCCAATAAAACATAGAATTTCAACGCACAAACATTCTTTTAAAAATAACTCTCTATCAAACCAAACTACTCTATCCAACTATATTTGGCAACTAAAAAATAGCAATATTTCTTTCAACTTAAAATGGCAAATAATTGAGACTTGCAAATCATATAAACCAGGAGATAAATTTTGTACATTATGTACAAAAGAAACCCTAAAAATTATAAAATATGAAGATATAAAAAGCACAACCAAACTAGTAAATTCAAGACACGAGATTCTATCGTGTAATCATAAACGTTGGTTTAAATTTAATAAATATAAACCACATTAAATCATTAAAAATTACTCATTAGTAAAAATAGATTTTTTTTTTCTAATAAATTAAGTTAAACCAATTACCGCCCTTAGACTCGTAAATCAAATAATAAATAAAGCCATGACAATTATCTCCCCTTAAAAACTTGCAAAAAAAAAATACTCTCTCTCCATAGATATTAACTGTAGCGTCTCTAAATCAAAATACGCTAACGGAAACAATTTACTGCACGAGCGTCGCCCTTTTTAAAATTCATCATTCAATAAAATAAAAAGCTATAGCAAACATCTAAATGACTACTTTAAATACAGTTCCTGATTTCAAAAAAAGAAAAACCAAAAGGTAATTATATATCTATATATTTTTAAATCAAATTTATTATGTAAATTCAAAATATATATTTTTTCTACTCATTTCTATCTCTAACCTATACCAATTTTCTTATTAATTTTCTTATAAATTTTAAATCCAAACCTTTTACTTCAATTTTTCAGATTCATCTGCCTTACTGTTAATGCTAGGTTTATTTTTGGTGTCTTTTCAATTCAATAGAAATCCTCCTAAATTTGCTGATGAGGAGACCGTGCTTACCAAAAAAACTATGTATAATTGTTCTACGTGACTTCATGTATACCACAAATAAAAAGCACGGATTTCCGAAACGATCGTACAGATAATTGACTTTGTTGTTGTTCCTTCTTGTGAAACTGATTTTTAATTTAATTAAATTTTGATTTTTAAATTTAAAAATTTTTTAAAACTTTTAAATTATAGATCACATTACTTAATATATATATATATATATATATATATATATATATATATATATATAGGACCCTTATTTTGGCCCACCCTGTAGTTCAGAATCAATTTCCAAAGTTAAATAAAGCGCAATATCCAATTGTTAAACCTTTTGGAAAGGTAACTTTTGATGTGTACTCGAGCTTCTCCTAGAATTTAATTTTTTTTTGTTTAATATCAAGCATTTACTTGTATTACCATATTTTTTGCTTTTATTATATCTATCCCTACGTAGATAAAATAAATTTTACATTTTGTAATTAAATCTCTGAAATGCCATTAACGAAATGAATAAGAGAAATGCAACTGTTAATAAATATCATCAATTGAAATTATATCTGCAGAAGACAATAACAGAGTTAAAATAAAAACAAGTGAAACATGCATGGTACCCAGTGAGTGCACAGTGAACGAGCCATACAAAAAAATGACTAGGTTCAGTTTTTGCCCCCCTCCATTTATCCCCAAAAGTCCCCAGGGGACGGCAAATCCTGGCGAAAATAAATACGGTGCAGTTTTAGGCCTTAACATATGTAAAATTTTAGTTCTGCACCATGCAAAAACGAAATGACCAATCCATCATTTGCCCCAACCCCCATTTACCCCAAATGTCCCCAAACCTTTAACATATTCAAATTTGAGTTCAGCACTGCTAAATAGGCATACACGGAAAATTTTGGACAAATATGGTAAAATAGTTCCAAAAATTGAGTGTTTTTATTAGCCCTAAAAGAACCCCTGGGGCACACCCAAGAGTTATATAGACAAACAGACAGAGTTATAGACAAACAAAATTATATAGAAATCAGTTAGTTACAACTTTTCAGAAAGTTTTATAAAAATCTAAGGCATCAGTTTTTTTTAATAAGCATAAAAGTGTCAATTTGAGCCATTTTAACCCGAAAGGCACCCCTAGGTGGGAAATCGGAGTTTTCCCGGAAAATCCACTCGGTTACTTTTTTACTCATAGCATGTTTAATGTTTGTGCGAAATTTCAAAGAATTACAAGATTCAGTTATTGAGAAAAGTGCGGACAGACTAACGGACGAACGGACAAGGGTGAATTTACAGGTCCACCTTCCTTTTGTCGGGCGACCAATAAATAAAATTGCAGCGTATTTTCCTTCGTCTAATTTTCTAAATACTAATTTTTAAGAAAATGATTCGATTTTGATATTTTTTCAAAATAATTTGTTGTGAGATTTTAGGGTACGTCATCCATTGTTGAATCATTTTATAACGAAATCGTACATATGTTTTATATATGATTTGTTTGTATATTACTTGGTTTTGTAAGCATATATTTCGTAAACATATAATTTGTGAAAGATAGTTATTTATGTGGCAAATAAATGACGCCCTGAAAATAACCGCCACACCTTGTCACGGTTGAGCTGGAAGTAATGGAAACAAAGGGGTTAATTCCAACTCACCAAACATTATGAATTAGAACTTTACATCTGGATGTAGTTTTGTGTTTGACAAAGAACGATTGGAAACGTCTTGCGCATTCATATTAGTCATTGTCTTCGGGACACTCTTCTTATTTTGAGAGTGATTTTCACAATGTTTCGGCCCATGTAAGCTCCGTTCTTCTTTCGAGTATATCTTGTCGAAATTGGGAATGTTACAGTCGAACTCGAGGGTCTACATAGAATTTCGAATGTAATCGTTTATTTAATCTACGGGAGTGGCATGCTCTCGTTCCGTCAGCCATGACTGAGTAGACATCCTCCAGAAAAGTGAATTTTACAAATGAATTTTAACAAATACATTATCCACTATGCCACGGTCTCACAAGATGACATCGTTGTCAAAATGAGAAGAGTGGGCCTAAGAACCCGTATAATATGACTATTCAATCCTAATATCAAACATTTAGAAGCATAAGATCTTGTGTAGTTTGTTCAAAAATCTCGACTAAAATAAAGGTGGAAAAAAAATAGATAGACTCTGGTGCGTAGGTTGGAAACGGATACCTTTCCCAAGAGTGTCGTGGGTGATTTATTTACTTGCCCGAAACACATTTTATTTAACATATAGACTCTGATAAGTTCTACGATTAAGAAAATTATTTTTTTTAATAGTCATTCAAGTTCCAATACATCTTTTCATTATATTTACGCACTCTGACGCTGCATGAGTCAAGCGTGTATTCATGGTAGAAGTCGCATGGACTCCCAGAACACAACAACAAAGTTAGTCAGAGTTACTTATCAATTTATCACGCATAGTTTCTCCATCCCCAACCCTGGCGACCTATATGTCTATTTTAGTGGACTGGAGCTTTAATGTATTTTACCGGCAGTAATTATGACAATAAATCTTTCATAACTGGCCGTTTTTTTTATTTGGTTGTGTGACCAAGTGGTTTTTATCAGCTGTTTAATTAAGAAGAATAAAACACAATAGATACTTACTGATTTTCAAGATTTTATTTAAAGAGAGAGAGGGAGGGAGAGAGAGAGTTTGCTCATTGAGGGGAGAGTCAACATGACTAATTAACTAATTGTTTACTAGCTTACTTTCATTAACTTAATCTATTGATGATGGAAGAGAGACGCAAACGGGCAAAATCTCGAGGCAAGATTCGCTTAGATTACCTCTACGTACAATATTAGACGCATTTCGTCTGTACAGCTTCTAACGACAGACTGCCTGAAAACTACTTGTTCTCTCGTCACAATACGTGATGTTATTTCTAACATAACATCATTCTTTCTACATTTCTAGTGCGTTTGTCTAGGGAGCTAGCATTTAACCCCGAATTAAATCACGCCACTTGCATCTGCATATATTTCCATTGCCGCCAGGTTATTCTGACATGTATTAATGTAACCTTCACTAAAATTCATACTAGTTAACTTCAACGCTACATACTGGCGCAGGTTACCAATGCATAACAAATTTTTTACGTGTTATATATGTTCATATGTAAAAACAAAGAAATGTCTTTTAAAATATAGCATTTTCAAAAAAAATAGAAACTAATAATATTTTTTTTCATATTTTACTCAAATTAATTTATGCAAACATAATTATCATTTATTAACTAGGAATTTTCAAACAAGTTAGCCGTTTACCGTTGATTTCTCGCTGGTACTGACCATTGGGTTTCTTAAGTATATGAATGGCAAAACTTCTCCAGTCTGCATCCTTCAAGTGGACGTCTGTTTAGTGCCTTTCGCCATTTTGATACTCTTTGATCATGATTATGTTGAGGTTGGTGCCGCCATATGTGTGCAACTGTGTGTATGTGTTTTACTTGGGATTAAGAGCCAGTTTATATTTCTGGTAGTTTCATTTCCCTCGTGATCGTATTAATATTATTATTATCATTTTTATTTAGTAGTAGTAGTAGTAGTAGTAGTAGTAGTAGTAGTAGTAGTAGTAGTAGTACTAAAATATTAACAATAACTAATTGTACCTGTAGAATTTAAGAGAATTTTTGTTATGATAAAAACCTAATATGTAAACTGGATATTTCGCTTAAAAAAATACTGTATTCCGTATTATTTGAATAATTCAGACTAATCTTCTCATCTTGAATATAATTTTCAAAATATTTCGGTCGATGTAACCTCCGACCTTATTCTGATGTATCTTGCCGAACAAAGGAATCTTTCTCTTTTTGCAAGGCTCTGTTTGGTAATGGATAAACTACTTTGTAATATCCAATTGTAAAGTTACACTCTTCTGGCGGTTGAAAGTGTATTCCTTACTGCGGGCGATACTAAAAATACAGTCGGGAAAAACTTAGGGCTTCTACTCAGTTACAATTGTGGGAATGAGAGAATGTTACCTGCGTTGATTGAATAAACATTTCTTTTCGAAACTTCGTGTAGATTTCCGAGTTCGACAAAATAGACCTGAAGAAGGTCGGAGATTAAATCGACCAAAATTACACTCAAGATATAAACAATAGTCCAAAGAATCCAAATAATACGAATAATCAATCCTCGTCTAAAATAAGGCCGATAGCCATTAGTCGCGTGCTCTCGTGTAATGAATGAATGCGTGAATGTACGATTGACATGAAATTCTTAAAGATAAATTAAAATGACCAAAAAATGGACTGAAATGACTTAAATAAAAAGTAAATGACTTAGATTGACTTTAATGAACTTAACGATGAATTGAAAGACCATAAGGATGACTTGAATGCTTAAAAAATAAGTGGAATCCTTCAAAAACAACTTGAATGATTTGGAGAACGACTTAAATGGCTTTGAGACTGACTGATTGTAAAGTGGGTGATCATTTTACATTAAATTAATACAGAAAAGTGATCCCCCACTTTATATAACAATAAGTACAGCATGTAGTAAGAATAGATACTACACTTTGATCTTGGCTAAAATGCCAAGAAAAGGGTATTTATTTGCTCCTCCACCGAGCAATTTAGGGACAAAGCCGATTTTTAATGTGAAGAGTGAAGAGGAAATGGGGACTAACTCCCCTGGGAGTAGGGGATCTGGATAGTGACAATTGGTATGAAGGGTTGCCCCTATATTGACCAAAGTCTTATATGTGAGGCTGCCCCACATATGGTCTTTGCTTGCAGTATCTGCTGGAACAGTTGCTACACTTTGATCTTGGCCAAAAGGCCAAGAAAAACTTAAAAAGCTAAGAGCAGCATCTATTAACAACAGACATTTGATCTTAACGAAAAAGGCCAAGCACAAAAGTGTTACGGACAGACCGACCGACAGACCGACCGACGGACCGAGGGAGTGACTTATAGAGTCGCTTGCACGCGACAAAAAAGTATGTCGGGACAAAATCGAACACATCACCTTTTATTTTGTATTTGTTTTAAAAAAATGAAATTGGGATCGGTCATTCATTTTTCACGTACCTAGTGATTACCGTCTGTTTTTTTTTTTTTTTTTTTTTTTCCCCCAATATGTTTTCTTTAATTCAAGCCATTAATTTTTAACTCCGGGATTTGAATTCAAGCGATTTATAACTAGGGCTAGAACAACAGCATATTTTTTTTATTGTTTTAACTCTCGAGTGTGTATTCGTTGATATCTTATATGCTTTTATATAGAGTAATGTGGCTCTCGGTTGATTAACTGTGTCGGATATATACTCGAGAGTCAAAAGAATGAAAATAATATGCTGTTGTCATAATCCTAATTAGAAGTGTTTATTCTTGTAAATTATTTTATCGGTGTAATTGTTACATTTCCCCCCGGATATTCTATAATTCCTCTTACTATTTTTAAAATAATGACATTTAAATCTAAGTCGTAAATGTGCATTTTATTCGACTAATCTATTTTTTGAACACGTTGTTACATTAAACGCTAAATTCGTCATTATTTTTTTCTCAACTCAAATACATATACGCTAAGTGTGCACATCAAAATGTATTTATATATAAATAAACGTTTGTATATTTATATAAAAACATATACGTATGAATGAATCAATCAATCAATGAATGAAGGTTTTATCACTCAATGAAGAACCCCTCCTGGGACTTTAGCCATCTATCTCTGTGCCGAGCTATCCCCTGCCATGTGGGACCCATGTGTTGTATCAGGTCGTCCATCCACCTCGTTCTTTGTCTTCTCTTTGGCCTTTTATGTTCACGAAGTGTTCTTTCCGTTGCCATGTAGTCTGGCTATATGCTCTGCCCATCTGCGTTTGGATGTCTTGATGGCAGTATTGATGTCAAAAACTCTTGTTTGTTGGCGGATTCAGATGTTTGTCTTTCTGTCTTGTAGAGTGATACCCAGCATTATCTTCCTATGTGCCACTGCGAAGATTTTACTTTGGTGAGTCTTCAGGGCCCATGTTTCACTACCGTAGATCATCACAGGTATTCATTGAAGATCTTTTTGATTGCCATACTTACTCTTCGGCTTCTCATGACACTATTTACGTATTTTATGCATATACTTATATATATAAACATATACGTATGTATATTTATGATTATCTGTTTTACTATGCTCCTATAAAATGTTAGTCTCACAATGTTTCGGTTAATGTAACCTCTGACCTTCTTTAAGTGCGTCTTGTGGGATTAAGGAATGTTCAGGTCGAACTCGGGAATCGTTACTGTATTTCAAACAGAAGCACACCTTACTTTCTGTCCTTCATGATATAACAAAAACCTTAAGTAAATTGAAATTTTATTTTTAATGTCGCTCTTACGATTGTACAGTTAATTTCTACACGGATTCAGAACATCCAAGATCCGAATAATTCAAAGAAAACAAGTTATTAATCCCCGCAAAAGCAACACCATGCCTCAAACTACGCGCGCGCGTGTGTGTGTGTGTGTGTGTGTGTGTGTTTGTGTTTGTCTGTGTGTGTTTTGAAAAATACAAGAAAGTAATAATATTTATCTATTTAATATTTGATTTATATGTTTATACCATTCTATTTAGATATTAGTCTATCTTTCTCCTTAGGTACATAATTACGCACACACACACACACATACACACGCGCAGACACACACATATATATATATAAGTGAACGTGTCTGTGTGTGTCTGTGTGTGTGTGTGTCTGTATACATTTCCCTATGCAATAACTCTGTCAATTTTCAGTCTACAGACTCTAAATTTGACATACAGGATATTGAGATTTGGGAAAATCTTTGTGATCGGTTTTCGGACAGAAATTTGGCTGTTAAGGAGTTCAACAATTTGACCTTTGAGAACTCTACCAAACACCTTCGACAATTTTGGGTCTAAACACTTGAAATTTTAGATACATGTTCCTTGGACATGAATCTAACTTAATAACATTTAACAACTTTCTTTGAGACCAAAACAATAAACCTTAAGCGGTTAAAGTTTTAAAAAATTAATCGTTTTTTTTTGTTTGTTTTTTTTGCTCAACATACACCTCCAAACACCCAGGCAACGCCGGGCTGAAATGCCAGTATATATATATATATATATATATATATATATATATATATATATATATTGATACATATATATTGATATATATATATATTGATATACATATTGATATATATATTTATATATATACTGATATATATATATTGATATATATATATAAATATATATATATCAATATATATATATCAATATATATATCATAAAATATAAATATATATATATATATATATCAATATATATATCAATATATATAAATATATATATATATAAATATATATATAAATATATATATAAATATATATATATATAAATAAATACATATATATAAATATATATATATATATATTATAATAATAATACATGAACCTGAAAAAAGTATCACCAATGATAAAAACAAACCTACCAGGATATAACAAGCTCTACTCTGTTAAAAGGAGCAATATATAAATTAAGGATATAAAGAGTAAAGTTACCTAAAATTTCTTATATCATCAAAACAATAAGGACAAAAGTGAGAGGAAAATAGAAAAACTTATTAAACTATCATCAGTAATTTGTATTTTCCTTTACTTTTTTGTTTTTATTCTTCCCTTACATATTATTCTATTCTCCCTTATACAGTTTTTTCATTCTTTATTTTATCCTTGCCACTTCTTTTACTGCTCGATTTTTCTATATTTATTTATCACTATTATATCATCCTCTACATTTTGTTTTTTAATTTAAATGTCCTCAAGTCGGTTATATCCTTTTACCTTTATTTCTATACTAGCATAGGTGCCCGGCGTCGCCCGGGTATTTGGAGGTATATGCTGAGCAAAAAAAAAAAAAACGGTCATTTTTTTTTAACTTTGACCCCTATTATGACCCCTTAAATTGTTTTGTTTTGGGCTCAAATCAAGTTATTAAGTTAGATCCATGTCCAAGGAACCTATATCTAAAATTTCAAGTGTGTAGACCGAAAATTGTCGGAGGACTTTGGTAGAGTTCTCAAAGGTCAAATCGTTGACCTTTGATCCCTTAATCGCTAAATTTCTGTCCGAAACCCGATCACATCGATTTTCTTAAATCTCAGTATCTTAAATCTCAGTACCGAGTCTGTAGACTAAAAATAGACAGAGTTATTGCGTAGGGAAATGTACACACACACAGACACTTTCACTTTTATAGATATATAGATAGATAATGTCGGATTTTTCCCCTCTTATAAGAAGTATTTAGCATCGAAATTCCACGGTTTAAAGATTTTTTTTTCAATTTTCATCTTACTTTCGTTCTCATTGACCTGATAATATAATATAATAAAGTTCTATGTAACTTCACGCCTTATTTTTGTACATCTATATATATATATGTGTGTGTGTGTGTGTGTGTGTGTGTGTGTGTGTGTGTGTGTGTGTGTGTGTGTGTGTGCCTCTTGCGTGTATGCGTGTGTGTCTATATTTTCGTTGTGTCGTCATTATTATGACATTTTGTTAATTTCTAATGATTTATGACTTATTTGAAAGCTTTATGAAAACTTTGTCTGCCTAAATCATTTCGCGCACCGACCCCCATAAATCTTTACATAAACACCCTCCCCTCGTCGTACTCATTTCCATTCTCCCTTCTTCTGTCTTCATCACAGTTGCGTATGTAAATAGGCAACAAGATATTCAAATGATGACGAAAACATTTCCAAAACAAATCGCAAAAAACGAAAGAACACAACACAAACAGAAGCGAAGTTTTCTTATTAACATCTTACGTCATATTCTTGAATATTTTAGTCGGATTTCCGTTTCTACGACGCGTCATGAGTTAATTTTGTAAGTAAATAGAATCTCCTGTGAAGACGTAACAATTCACGTCGCTCAACTAAACTATACAGTTTAATAGGATTTAACGAGTATTATACAAAAATCGAAGAATACCTGTCCCAGGGTGAAATTCACTTCCAGCACATTATTGCGCCACTTTTATTAGTTACGAAATCAAAATACAATGTTAATAAACCTTACGTCTAGAATCCTCCTATTACATAATTTATATAAACTAAAATTTCATTGTTATTGGTACAACGTTTCGGCCGATATAGCCTCACATTCTTAAGGTTTGTTTTCTTTCTTTTTTTTTTTTTGTCAAACTCGGGAATATTTCTGTAAAACTTGGTAATATTAATATGGAATTCGGTAATTTTTCCATCATTACACTCGGGAATCTTTCTGTCAAACTCGGTAACTTTTCTGCCGAACTTGGGAATCTTTCTATTGAACGCAGAAATGTTTCTGGTGAACGCAGAAATCTTTCTGTCGAACATGGAATCTTTCTATCAAACTAAGGAATCTTTCTATCGAACTTGGTAAGCTTTCTATCAACCTCGATAATCTTTTTTGTGAAGCGCGAGAATCTGCAGGAACTTCGAACGGTAAAATTCAGTTGTCAGCGACATTCTTCCTAGGGTTGAACGTTCAATCCTCAGTGCCGGCAAAACTAACAATACATTGCGAATTAATTACGATTTCTACCTGGTCAGGGCTGACCGAAAGATAGCATGCTGCCCCTTCCTGCAGTGGATTAAATCAAGAGTTGCATCTGAAAATTCTAGCAGATTCTGAAGTCCGAGAGAACTTCGAGTTTGGCAATATACCCACGGGGAAGGTCAGAAGTTGCATCGGCAAAAACGTCGTATTAATAACAATCGAAATGAAAACAGTCGACCTGGTCATTCCAAAAAATAAAAATTAGAATTGTTAACCTAAACTTTTTAAATATAATTTTCAAGATAGATGTAGCGCGAATATCCTCCAAAAAACCGTTTAAAATACTAAAATGATTCATAAAAAATAAAGATATTTAAATTTTCAGGAAGGGCCTCGCTCCATTTTTCACTTTTTCAGAAATATAAATCAAACTAAACTAAAACTGATATTTCGGTTATTTACGATTATCAGCTGATGCCAAATTTCATACGGATTGGTTCATTTAATAAAGTTACCTGCAAAATATAAATACATAAACATACCTAACTTTATAAACATAGAATTACATGTTGCCCTTTTTGTTTGTAATTACTCTTTTTTCTGTTCGAAATATACTGCATTACTAATGCGTTGTAATGTTCTGTATAATGAGAATTGGCTGTTGTGTTACATCCGTCTCATAATGTATAAATGTTACTCGAATACACGTAGGTTGAAGTGATGAATAATATGACGATCATTAATTATTACAGGATATTAACGTAATCTGCAACAATTATGTACGATTGTGTATTTAAAAAGATTATAATAGTATTACAATATGACGAATCCTCTCTTCTATCGTTCTCTCTCTCTCACACACACAAACACACACACACACACTCTCTCTCTCTCTATATATATATATATATGTATATATATATATATACATATATATATATATATATATATATTCACGGCTTTTTTAATCTTTTATAGATTCTGCATGTGTACTGTGTCTAAGTTGTCATAAGTCTTATACGCCGTAACCCGTTTATGTAACTCTCTCCCTCTATGATATATATATATATATATATATATATATATATATATATATATATATATACAGGGTGACCCAAAAAACGGGCCCCAACTCTAATTAGGCCCCGTTTCTTAGTGTTTTGTCCGAATGAAATGAAACTTTGGTCATAACTAGTTTATTATATTCAAAACATCACATCAAAACACTAGTTTTGGCCTTTTTTCTCCGTTCTACAGCATATGTTCTAGATGGCCTCCATTTAGCTTTTGTTTTGTTTGTTTGTTTTTTTTTGTTTTTTTTTTTTTGGAGGGGGTTACCCAATACATATATATATATATATATATATATATATATATATATATATATATATATATATATATATATATATATCCTTAATATATCTACTTATCTCCATATCTTTCTTTGTCTTTTCCTTTTCTTTATATTATCTATTCTCTCGCTGATTCATGTCTCTCGCTCTTATCAGGAGAGTGTTTACTTGTAATGATTCCTTTGAAAACTCCTAGTGAAATAACTATATAAATAATAATCATCTATATATTAATACGATAGCGTGTGTGTTTTTTTTGTGTCACACTTACATCCGGGCCGTATAATTGTTACGTACTTCCATTTTTTGTCATGAATAATTTTACCAAGAATTCTTCATAAGTTTTGGCTTCGGTTTCAAGTATAACTGATGGCACTCCAGTAATCTATTTTTTTTTTTTTTTTGTATAGATATAATTTTATAAAGAATTCTTCTGATGATGAACTATGCGAGAACTCTTGGTGAGTAAATAATAATAATAATAATAATAATAATAATAATAATAATAATAATACTAATAATAATAATAATAATAAGGCATGCAACTACCCAACCAAATAGAAATGAGGGCACTAGGCGAACAAGACGACTATAAATACTTGGGAAGCGGACAACATCAAAGCAACAGAAATGAAAAAGAGAATTGGCAAGGAATACCGCATGAGAACAATAAAACTCGTGGAAACGAAATTATATAGCAGAAACCTAATAAAAGGTATAAATACATGGGCAGCATCACTAGTAAGATACCCTGGACCGTTTATAGGGTGAACAAAAGAACAAGCTCGACCAGAAGACCAGGAAACTCATAACCATGCATAATGCACTACACCCAAAGGACGATATTGACAGACTCTACGTGAAAAGGAAAGACGGCGGGAGAGGACTGATCTGTATAGAAGACTGTGCGAAGGACACGAAAAAAGAACTAGAAAAATACAAAATGCAAAACACTGAAAAGATGATTATGGCAGCGAGAGACACTGAAAAAAAAAACAACAAACAGAAAACAGACACATGACAAAACGAGAATAGAAAAATGGGAAGAGAAACAACTCCACGGATGATTCATAAGAATGACAAAAGATGAGAATAAGGAAACACCTGGACAAACTGCGAAAAGGACATATAAACCGAGAAACTGAATCTCTAATAACCACAGCACAAGATGACTCGATAAAAACCAACCATATCAAAGCAAAGCTCGATAAAACACAAGAAAACAGCAAATGCAAACTCCGTGGACAAAGAGACGAAACGATAAACCATATATTAAGTGAATGCAGCAAACTCGCCCAAAATGAATACAAAAAACAGACATAACCAAGTGGGGAGGGCGGTGCACTGGGAATTGTGCAAATGGCTGTATTTTGAAAGTACAGACAAATGGTACAAGCCTAAACTCACAATAGAACTCGAAAACAAGAACCACAAAATCCTATGCGACATGGACATACAGATAAACAAACCCATCTAAGCAAGAAGACCGGATGCTGCTTTGAATTTTCAACTCGCGCGAACGCGTGTCGGTTTGAAAAACATCGCACTACATTGTCATTGGTTCAGCTTTATGTTACGTCAGACGGCTTAATTTCCTCGGCGACGCTCGGCTTACTCCGGCTGTTGACGTCATGTTCCGAGGAAAGCCCGGTGTGCGCTGAGTTACGTCTGAATCATCACTCTCTACATGAGTACCATATATACATATATATAT
>NC_136490.1:12159834-12207334 GCF_053919585.1 Euprymna scolopes
AGGTAGAAGAGTAACTTATCTTGCCTTTGATAACATTTATTTGTTATATATTTGTTTTTGGACAACTTTTTCGAATCTATGTGTACAGTAATACAAACCCATAGTGAGAAAACACGGAACATTATGGAGTTTTTTGGGGGAGAAAATTAGCGATTTTGGAATATTTCAGACGATTAGTTAAAAATCTAGCGATTATTTCCCTTTCGTTATAAACTTCTTTTTTTTTTTAATTTCTTTGTTTAATAAATACTTTGTGGGGTTTGTATTACTCTACACATAGATTCGAAAAAGTTGTCCAAAAAGAAATATATAACAAATATATAACAAATAAATGTTATCAAAGGCAAGATAAGTTACTTTTCTACTAAACTGGATATATTTTTCGTGCTTTTATTCAATGTAACATGTTTATTCAGATCGAAAAACATACAGTGTTTACCGATGTATTGGAACATTCAAGATGGCGTCTGATTCTCTCTTTAACACGGTCAGTGTGGGAAAAGATGTTATAAATTTTGTATAGTTTTTCATTTATAACACCTTTTTCCATACTTACGGTGTTAAAGAGGCTGTGAGACGCCATCTTGAATTTTCGAATACATCGGTAAACACTGTATGGTTTTCGAGCTGAATAAATATGTTACATTGAATAAAAACACGAAAAATATATATATCCAGTTTGGCACAAAAGTAACTTATCTTGGCTTTGATAACATTTATTTGTTATATATTTGTTTGTTTTTTCACAACTTTTTCGAATCTATGTGTACAGTAATACAAACACCCATTTTCTGTTTTATATACATAAAGTACAATTGTTGAATGTTACTGTTTTTATTAGATTCGTTGGGGGGGACAATTAAAAAATTAAGAAAGATTAAAATGAAGCGAAATTTAAGTTTCCTTTCCATTTTTACAACAACCGTAAAACAGTGCATACTCAGCAAGTTTTATCGTTATTTATAAGCATATTGAAACACTAAATCAACATTTTATTTATTTTTTTGCATAATTAATGATGGAAGTATTTTTCTGTTTATTTTATTAACATCTGTTAAAAAAAATACATAATTTGTACATTCTCTTGAAAAAAAGAATCAAACTTTTCTCTACTTTCACATGTGTTCCATTTTAACAAACTGAGCCACAGCAACGCGTGGCCGGGTACAGCTAGTATATATATATATATATATAGTCGTCCATTGTTTGCATATGTAAATACATAGACATCTAAAATTTAAAATTTCGTTTTAAGACCATGCTAATCGTAATAGATTTCGGAGATTCTATTTATAGTTTTAAGGTTTTAAATATTTGCTGTTAGGGAAGAGCGTTACTCTATAAAGCCACACGTTGAGTACTTCAAATCATAACCTTGAAAAAAAATGGCTGACACAATTGAAATGTGTGAATGTTAAACAGAAAAAATGTCATTAGAAAATAAAAACCGAAATAACTTTCACTATGCAAATTTATTGCTATCAAAATTTGGATTGAATTAACTCTTACTTTTGTGGACTGTAATTTTGAATTTTTTTAAGGTTGGCATTCATGGAGATTATTTCTATTAGTCAAGTTTTATGAACATACTGTTTTTTACATAGGCATCACCACTTATCAAGGCCCAGAGACCACTAGAGGATAAGGGCTAAGAGTGTACAGTAGTCAATTGAACAATATAGTAATTGTTAGTAATGGAAATTCGGTAAATTTGTTAACTTGTGGAACGGCTCATCAAGAACTTGTTTTACGTTGGACTTGAAGACAATCAGATTGTAGTCCGCTGGAAAGCAGGAGAACGGAAGACAGTTCCACAGGCGTGCAGTTCTAAGAAAGAAGCTTTTTTCATGGAATCTACGTTTAGGTTTAGGCACAGATAATGAGTGGAGGGGGGGGAATTAGTTATAGTGTTTTCAGCTAGACGGGTGTTTCTTGTGAAAGTTTGGCGAGGGGGGCATAGAATGAAGCTCAGTTGAGCACTTGCCATGAAAATAACGATACAGCAGAGATAAACTCGGAACATCTCTTCTGTGAGATAGAGGTTGCAGAGAAGAGAAAAGGCCATCTCCTACGAGGCTATGAAGTCTATTTTGAACTCTATCAAGTTAGGACAAGTTTTTTCTAGTAGTTCCTGTCCAAATGTGGCAATAGTACTCCATCCTTGGACGTGCCTGGCTCTTATATAGATAGAGGATTGCATCAGCAGTGAGATATCTACTGGATCGATAGAAGGATCCCACCATTTTTTCCAGTGGCTTTGACAACAGATTTAATGTACGTGTTCCATTTAAGATCAGGAGTAAAGGTCCAGCCCAGAAGCTTGTCAAAACTTGAGGCCTCTTCAAGACGAGAGGCACTCATTTCAATTGATACCAGATGGGGAATCAGAACGTTGATGATGTAAAGATAGAAGTTTGATTTTGGATGCATTAAAAGTAACCAGCCACTCCTTTCCCCATTGTACCACGTGCTCAAGATCAGAGGAGAGAGAATCAGAGAGACCTTGGTCGTTTACGGTCTTAGATGTGCTACCATAGATAGTAGTGTCATCAGCATAAATGTCTACGAATGATGTAAGGATGTGATTTGGAAGATTTGTGATATTGATGTTACATATGTGTCTGTGAAAACACCAAGAGAAACTAAAAAGGACTCATCTCCAAATTCAAATAACAAGCAATATATATATTTTTCGGTAAATAAATCCAAATATTTTTGCCTCTTAAAGCATAAAAAGTATTCGGTAGAAATGTAGAATTACGTCAATTAATTTATAAAACAAAGATTCTAAAGTTTTCTATTATTTTGAATTCGATTAATTTTCACACGAGAAACATGACAAATTTTTTAGTTCGAACAACACGCACGATCCGAATTAAATATGCACTACTTAAAACAACTCGTGGGAGAAAAATACAAACTGAACATTTAATACACAGACATTAAGAAACTGATACATATTGATATTCTTTTTGTTCACATGAAATATTCTGAATAAAACTATCGTCATACAAATATTAAAAATCCTTTCTACAAATGAATATTTCGAATGAAATGTGTATAATAGTAGTGTTGTTTATTTAATCAATTTGCGTTTATTCCTTTCCATGTTTGGATGTGGATTTAGATTGTCTTCAAAGTGCTGTAAGAATGTTTTAGTGTGAATTGCGTTGTTAATTCATAAAATATGTGTTAATTCGTCTCCATGTCTCAATGTAGATATAAATTGTTTCAGATTGCTGGAAGCATTTTACAAAGAGGAGTGTTCAGATTTGTCAAATTTGGGTTAGAAATAGCGCGTCCGTCGCTTTTTTTACGCTCAAGTTTTTAAATTGCATTTGCAGTATTAAACGCTCACATTTAATGGCCGCATGCCAGTCATGTTTTAACATAAGAAAATAAATAATGTTATTTTGCTTCCTACAAGTTAGGTAAGTTTTTAAGATTTGAAAAAAATCTAGCTTATCGTTCTTGTGAGATAAATTTCCTATTTTGTCATTTGCAAATATAAACATGCAATAGAAAGTAGACATTTAATGGAAATGTATAACAGAAAGTGTCAGACATTTTTAAATAAACGATTTATCTATATACACAACAAATGGAAACGATTTCATTTTTGGTAATTTGTTTTTAGTTTTGCTTTTTTTATTTATTATCAGTTTTTGATTTTTATTTTTGTCATACATTTTTCTAAATATTTTTATAGTCATCTGTTAAAGATAACTGCTGCGTTTGAGATTGCGTGAAAGCAAAATCTGAATATCCGTATAATACAACAATATTTGGCATTTTTCTTTCTCATAATAAATAAAATGAAATACCTTTTTCAGGGTTTCTTTTTTCACTTTTATTAACTAATTTTAAAGCTTAAAATAACTTTACAACAATAGTACAAAAATTAATTCTAACAGATTTATTAAAATAAACAAGCCGAATATTCGTAGAAGGCGTTCAGTGATGAAGATACTACGTTTTATGTTGGAGAATGGATCTCTTTGCTGCATCGGTTGCTTGGAGAAAGTACCAGTCAAAAATCCGTTCTCGACAATCACTCGATAATTGCAGTCAGGAACAGGCTCAGTACACGTCGAACTTAGGTTCGCCGCCTGAATATTACCTAGAAGGTTCACCCTCCGAGGCTTTGCCACCCCGCTTTCGGATGGAAAAAAGTTTATCGTTTATTGCCTGAGACGCTGCTACCGAGGAATACCGATGGGGATGGCTAGCAGTTATTGCTAGGCAAGAGTGATCCTTCTTTAGGGGTGCTGGCTGGACCTCCCAACCTTTTGACCTTGTATCACATCATGCTGAGGTGGTGAGGTAGGCAGCATGTACATATCTAGCATTTCAAACTGGATCTTGACGGACAGAGCAAAACGTTAAACTTTCTTTCACTCCAAACAATAGGTATTGCAACATGGACGTAAGGGGCAACTATTTGGGATCATGTCTAACAGAGGACGGGGGAGTTGAGCTGTAAGATTGCTTTTCATATTACATTTAAATTTCTGAAAGCTAGTACAGTCAGAGAAGCAGGAAACAAGAAGTAGATTAATCCGATTAACAGCCTTTTGTGTAGTATCTGTTCTGATAATTGTTTTGTGTAGTATCTGTTCTGATAATACACTTCACATTTTCTGTCCTCGGTCAGTGGAGGATAATTCATTCATGATTGTGAAATTTTTTATCTTTGTTCCTATCCGTGTGTCCTCTTTTAGTGGAGCTAGATTGTCCCCACATTAAAAACCGACCTTGTGTCTAACTCTGCCCTCGTGGGGAGGCAAGGAAATAGGAACAAGGAGTCTAGCAGTCCTAAAACTTATGAGTGTCAGACAAAAAAAAATCTGAAATAGTATTTCAAAATAGACGTTATTGATCAACTAAAATGTTATTTTAAATTGAAACATCAAAAGCAAAGGAGAATTTTTATCTTCTGAACTTTTGAGATGAGGATTATTTGTAATGTTTGTATCATTTGGATTACTGTTCTCATTTTGAGTGTTATTTTCACAACGTTTTGGTCGATGCATTAAGCGATATATATGCATATATATATATATATATATATATATATATATATATATATATATATATATATATATGCGTGTGTGTGTGTGTTATTTGAGAAGGAAAACCGAGAATAAATAAAATAGTAATCAACGTTTCGTCCCTATTTCAGGGGACATTCTGCATTTTTCCTACGAAATCCTGAGGATGTCCCATGAAATAGGACGAAACGTTGATTACTATTTTATTTATTCTCGGTTTTCCTTCTCCAATAACACACACACACACACACACACACACACACATATATATATATATAACGTCAACCATCGTTTGTATTTTAATTTTATTTTTACTCATATATATATATATATATATATATATATATATATATACACACACACAAGTAGGGAAAGCCGACCTTGGCTGTGATTAACTGATGATAAACGAATGTTTCACACTACAATATTTTTCCTCTCATCAAAATCGGAGAAATCGCCCATTTTTTAAATCAAATCGATTGATTACCGGCTCTAGTTGGAGACACATCGATGTGCACACGAAGGAAGCTTCACATGCCTCTTCGCAGTGACTTAGTCCACGATACAGTGTAGTCTACATTGCACTGCAGAGAACCTGCTATTGATTCCATGAAAATATTTATATATATAATGGCTTGCATTAAAGATTAAAATACAAAATCAAGTATCATTTTTAATTGTGCTCTAAATAGAAATATTTCGAACGCGCCCTGTTATATCAACGAACCCACTGTTTATTTTATTTGTCTAACCTTACTCCGGGTGCGGTGATAATGGCTTAGGCTTAAGTTTAAAAGGAAAAGGTCAAGTATCATGGTACAATTGTGCTTTAAGCATAAATATTCATATCGACCGCGCCCCTATCATATCAAATAACTTACTGTTGATTTTATATGTAGGACCTTTCGGCTTGTGCGGTATTAAAAATTCTTAAATGAACTTGTGATGTTAGGTTGGGTAAGACGTTAACTTTGATCAAAATCATCTCTTCCTTCTTTTATCGGATTGTTTCGATTATCGATTGTTTTTCGAAGAAATTCCAATACAAAACCTATCTAAGAACACTAATAATAATAAATTCATAAACTTTATTGTTTACATTTTTATTTTTTACTAGCATGGGTGGCCGGCGTTGCTCGGGTGTTTGGAGATGTATGCTGAGCAAAAAAAAAAAAAAAAAACGTAAACTTTTTTAAAACTTTTACCCATATTATGACCACTTAACATTTATTGTTTTGGGCTCAAATCAAGTTATTAAGTTAGATCCATGTCCAAGGAACCTATCAAATATTTCAAGTGTAAGACCCAAAATTGTCGGAGGAGTTTTGTAGAGTTCTCAAAGGTCAAATCGTTGAACTTTGACCCTTAACAGCCAGATTTGAGCCGAAAACCGATCACATCGATTTTCCCAAATCTCAGTACACTGTATATCAAATTTCGAGTCTGTAGACTAAAAATTGACAAAGTTATTGCGTAGGGAAATGTACACAAACACACAGACAGACACACAGACACACAGACACGTTCACTTTTATAGATATACTAGCATGGGCGCCCGGCGTTACCCGGGTGTTTGTAGGTGTATGCTGAGCAAAAAAAAAAAAATAGGGTCAATTTTTTTAACTTTGACCCCTTATTATGACCCCTTAACATTTATTGTTTTGGGCTCAAATCAAGTTATTAAGTTGGATCCATGTCCATGGAACCTATATCTAAAATTTCAAGTGTGTAGACCGAAAATTGTCGGAGGAGTTTGGTAAAGTTCTCAAAGGTCAAATCGTTGAACTTTGACCCCTTAACAGCCAAATTTTGGCCGAAAACCGATAACATCGATTATCCCAAATCTCAGTACTCTGTAAATCAAATTTCGAGTCTGT
Source organism: Euprymna scolopes (assembly GCF_053919585.1). Classification (NCBI taxonomy): domain Eukaryota; kingdom Metazoa; phylum Mollusca; class Cephalopoda; order Sepiida; family Sepiolidae; genus Euprymna; species Euprymna scolopes. Next base: position 12,166,763 of record NC_136490.1, read on the forward strand.
AGACTAAAAATTGACAGAGTTATTACGTAGGGAAATGTGCACACAGAGACACACATACAGATCCACAGACCCTTTCACTTTTATAGATAGATAGATAGATAGACGAATAGATTAAACAAAAATATATACGTGTTCATGAATATATATGGAAACAATTTTTGTTTACTGTAAAGATTTTACGCAAATATTATGCAAGCGTAAATCATGTAGAATATCTGCGTGAATATAATTACACGTAATAGTTAACTCTAGATGACCATCCCATAAGGAAAATGGAAAAATCTAATAGGGAATTAATTAAAATGAATGTTTAAAAGAATATTCAAATTAGCTAGATCTTTTGCTAGTGAATGCATTTCCACAACCCATATATAAGAACATTGTATTTTCTTTTTAAATAAATAGGAAAGAGGGTTTTTAATATGAATATCAATACACGCAAAAGAAAAACAAATTTATAAGTGTATAGAAGATATAGACTAGCATAAGTGCCCGGCGTTGCCCGGGTGTTTGAAGGTGTATGCTGAGCAACAAAAAAAAGGTCAATTTTTTTAACTTTGAGCCCTTTTATGACCCCTTAATATTTATTCTTTTGGGCTCAAATAAAGTTATAAGTTTAATCCATGTCACAGAAACTCATACCTAAAATTTCAAGTGTTTAGATCAAAAATTGTCGGAATAGTTTGGTAGAGTTCTCAAATATTAAATCGTTGACCTTTGATCCCTTAACAGGCAAATTTCTGGCCGAAAACCGATCACATAGATTTTTCCAAATCTCAGTAACCTGTATATCAAATTTCGAGTCTGTGGACTAAAAATTGACAGAATTATTGCGTAGGGAAATGTACACATACAGACACACACAGAGACAGACACACAGACACACAGACACGTTCACTTTTATAGATATATAGATAGATAGATTGGTAACTGCTTTTTGTTTTGTTTGTTTGTATGTTTTTAAAATTCTGTTTCTTTCAATTAGCAAACAAATATACTTATGGTTTTGTTTTCGTATGAAAAGTTAGTTTCGTATTTTTTTACGGCGTTATCCGGCATCGTTCACCACTTAACATCAAATGATAATCTACTTTTTCTTTTTTTTTTTTTTTTTTTTGCCTTTTACGTTTAAACAGCGTTTAACGGGGTGTTTTTAAGGCACAGCGCAGCGTTATGTTAAGAACAACTTTCGGAATAAATAAAATACAAAAAGAAATATAGATAAAAAATAAAAAGAAATAAAAAGAAAAGCAGACTTTCGGAATAAACCCCCCAACCCCAGAAGCCCTTCTTAACATAGGGGGGGGGGTTATTCCGAGAGTCTACCTTTTTCTTTCTTTTTTTTCTTTGTGTTCATCAAAACAAACATCCTGCCATAATGAATTTATAAAGTTTACTTTTCATATTTATTTATTTTTATTGGCAACTGCTTTTTTTTTTGTTTTTGGTTTTGCTTTTTTATAAAAGTTTTTTTTATCAATAAATAAACCCCCAACCTCATCATGTTAAGAACGTCTTCCGAGGTTGGGAATGTTTATTACGAAAGCCGTTCTTCACATGGAGTTGGGGATGTTTATATTACGCTGAGTTAGGTCGTAATTAAATACACTCTTAACTTCTTTTATTCTTCATCCAATTTTTGCCGTCTGCTCGCTCGCGTCTCTTTTTGCTCATTCTGTATAATTCGGCGGTTTTTGTCGTTCGCCGGGCGTTGCTGGGCAATATTCATGAAAAAAACTGGATTTAAACTGCAGAAGTGCCCATTAACTAAATTATTAGTATACAAAACTTTCTTTTCTCATTCTGATCGCCTACAAGCTGAGGACGATGTTTACACAAAGCATATATGCCGCAGTTTGATGAATAATGTTCACTTTTTTTATTTATATATTCATACTTTTCCTCTTTGGATATACATTATATTATTTTTGAACTTATGCATTTACTGAAGCGCACTGAAATAATCATGTGATTATTTAGAAACCCATTACAAACGTGAGGAATGTATAGTGTGTTGCAACTATTGTATACTTTCACCTAACTAAATAATAACACATGCTCTAAAAAAAAAATTTCTCTACAAGACGCAATAATACTAAAAATGCAGACATAATAATCGCTAAAATACCGAAATTTAACTACTGATAAACTTAAAATTATCCTAATGTTTCATAAATACTGGCAACTTATTTTGAACAATTCAGCATGTTAGCAGACATGCATAAGTAAAAACAAATATACATAACGTCTTTTAACACTCGATAATCGCACAAATATATAAAATTACATCAACTTCTAACCCTGATGAAATTCTGCTAAAAAAACATACAGCTTTTTCGAAGTCTTGCTAATCGCTCCAAATTTAAACATTAAATACTGGAACCCTAAAATTTTTGCTGCGGTGAGCTCTAACAAAGGGTTTCAGATTTATTGGCATTATATCATGCATTGCTAACTTTTTCCTTGCGCACATGGAACTAACATAAAATGTAATCAAACACATATTGCTCTTTCCTTGCACCATTGTAGCATTCTTAAAATGTAATCACAGCATTGGTTTTATAATGTAAATATGTACAAAATGCCGACACGCAACTACCTCCACCTCAGAAATGGCCCTTAATAAATTTTCTTTTACGGGTATCAATATTTCATTCCCGATTAGGAGCGATTATCAAGACTTTAATGATGTTATATTTTATTAGGTTTGTCATTTTTATTCCTATTGACGATTAAATTTTATTTTATATTCCTCGCCCATTAACTCGGTTACAAAGCTGTGATTTATGTCAACACTTTCTTTTCAAAACTGATTAAACACTTTTAAATAAGTCAGAACACAAAAATATTATGCAGGTAAGTTTCAACGTATATTTTATTGGCTATTAAAATACTTATTTGTTATATATTTGTTTTCTTGCCACCGTTACTTTCTATAGCATATTTTATTAAGTAGAAAATGGACTACAGTTACTTTTCGAAAAAAAAAATGCGTGCAGTATACCAAGAAGTAAAACGCTGGCCGACCTGAATAATGCTTCATCAGGAGAAGGCGATTATGTACCTCTGTTTTTGCTCAATTTAAAGAGTTATTAAAAACTTTCTTTAGAAACAGTCAGTACCTGCAGGTTACCGTCTCAAGCCAACACTAATCGCCAGTAATCAACAGTGCTGACAATTACAGAAAATGACTTCCACTATCTGCAACTGAAAAAAAAAATGCCCGAAAGTGGAAGCCAGATTATTTCATTTTGGGTCACTGCCGCCAGTGTCCACTATTCTGCATAGACGGCCGTGGTCACCAATAACAACAATAATAACAAATAATAATTTGTTTTGGAGAGGGCCTTTTAACGATTCTATTCTGGGTCTGTCATGCTTCCTCCGGGCAACGCCGGTTAACGAGTTCTGCTAGTTTAAATATATAAACAAATAACAGAAATTTCTTTGTAGATAGATGAATTAGTGCAATACTAGAACTTAAAATTTTTCTTATAATTTAACGCTTTACAAGAAATAGACACCCATTTGTTTTTGTTCATGTCAAAACGTTAGGTTTTATTTGCAACGCTTGCATACTATATATTAACCCATAGCCAATATATAGATATATACTAGTTTATTAATTACTAGCGGGGGTACCCGGCGTTGCCCGAGTGTTTGTTTCCGGGACGGGGAGGGGAGTTTTAAAAAATGTTATGGTAGGTAAGTAGGAAGGATCAAACCCGGAGTCATGAGTAAAAGTAGGAAAATAAAGTGTGGAAAAAAAAAAACATCTGCAACGTTAACAGTTCGGCCACCAAGAAAAGTCCATTCCAGTTGTTTAGGAAAAAAAAACAAAAAAAAAACGACTACGGTAGGTCGGCGCGAACGTGAAAATATAATGTGAATTGTCCTGCACGCTAACCACTACGCTACAGAGCACTGCAGCTTAGTTTAGTGATTTTAAATAACTTCACATGAAAGAACTACGAAGCCAAACCGGTGTTCTCTTCTCAACTGTTCCTTGTGAACGATCCCCAAACGGTGTTAAGTGGTGGCAGGGGGAGGAGGAATTTATTAGAGAGAAAATATTTTACCACTTCCATTGATCTTAACCGATTTTGGCCGTGACTTCTCAGCAGAAAAAGTATAGAAATCTAAGATTATCGAGGAATTTGAGAAATAATAAGCCTATAACACACCTCAGATATTGTTCTGCCGTTTGTGCATATTATATTTGCATGAAATATCTTGATTTTTAATCCTATTAAGGTCAAAATCCGACGGGAAAAAATGAGTTCATTTTATTTATATAGAGATGAAATATCTTGATTTTTAATCCTATTAAGGTCAAAATCAGACGGGGAAAAAATGAGTTGATTTTATTTATATAGAGATAATTGTAATAACTGGGCAGCTCATCAGTGGAAAAAAAACTATTTGAAAAGTTTACAACAGCCTATAAATAAGCCTCCTTTAATAACGGCCCATTATTCACTATTTCCTGTACGCCTAACATGATATACAATAAATATATATATATATAATTTCCTATTACCAATATTTTATGGTGCTGTAAATTATACTTGCCTTACTGTCTCTTTTGACGCTTGTGTGAGCACAACTTGTTTATACGCTTGTTTTTTTTTTTTTTTTCTTGCTGCAGTCTTCCGTTCGGGTTCGTCATAGTAGTCTAGAATGTAAGTTCGGCGGCGGTTTATTTATTATTCTATTTGAAACTAAACACCAACATTAATTTCCATTAATTAAATTTCAGTATTATTTCTTTCAATTAACTCTAATAAACTTACATGCATTGTTATTTTCTAATTTAAGACCTAATAATTTCAAACATACCTCTAGACTTGTTCTATATCGTAGAGTTTTATTCGCACTTTCTATATTTATTTCTGGTCTATTTAGATTCGTCGCTTGTAATAATTTTTCTAATTAACTTTTAAATTCTACACTTCCTTCGTTTATATTACTTATATATTTTATTTAAATTGAGAATTCTATTTCCGCTCCTTTATTTTTTACAATCTTTATAGATTCACTTAGGACTTAAGGTGCAACGGGTTTACTATTTCGGTTAGTGATTCGTATATAAGGGAAAGGAATTAACGAGGTACGTCAATTATACGCATTCAGAAAATTGTTACTATTCGTTAAACTAAAAAGTAGTTTACTTTAATGTAATTAGGTCTCTTATTACATATCCACAAATGTATTGTATCGCCTAAGATCATTATCTTAATTATACATTTTTTCGTTTATTATAGAGTATAACATAATTAAAGTTCAATTTTTTATTAGACTATTCAACTTAAGGTTTTAAAATTGTTCCGTTCAAGAAGTATATATATACATATATGTGTTTGTATTAGTATATTAATATATGCATATATTAATATATAAACTTATATATATTAATATATAGATACTAATATGTTTATATATATATATATATATTAATATATTTATATGTGAAACAGCGAAACAGTACTGTATGTGGATGACTTAATATATTTATATATATATATATCATATTAATATTATCATATATATATTAATATATATATTTGTGTATATACATATATACAGGGTATCCGTAAAGTTACTATACAGTCTTATTGTTTTATTGTATTATATTTGTCTTAATAGTTAATATTTATTTTTTTACAGGTTTATTTAATCAAGCATGCCACGCAAGCTAACTTTGGAAGAGCGCAAATTTATTTTGAAGCGATATTGGAAAACAGAAAACGCACAGGAATATTTGTCATAGAAATTGTTTGCTTTGATTGTTACAGTCTTTTCGGATGTAACACGTGTATTTTCTGAGATTTTTTATAACCATAAGGGTGTTATTTCTTTTTATTTCTTTTGTTACAAATAAATATTTTTATACAATATCTTACTGTACTGTTAATATATTACAGGGTGTCTGTATAGTAACTTGTAAGGCTGTATAGTAACTTTACGGACACTCTGTATATATTAATAAAGGTAAATTATATTGTTATGCTGAAAAAAAGGTTTATATTCTCACACATACGATTAAGCTACACTGAATATTCCGCGATTCATCCACTCTAGGATTCTTCAGGCTTATGCGCGAATTTTGTGTTGTCTCTCGTTTTTTTATACGCACCTTCTATTGAGATTTTAGTTAGCCAATCAGCTTTCTAGTATCCACCGAGCCCTTCCTATCAGCCAGTGGACATGCACTTATAGGACAAAGGCCACTTGACCTCTGGTTGACCTGGTTCTTTGTGTGTGTTCTATTTAGCCTGGATATCTAGTGTCTTGACCTGTTTTAAATCTAGGTTAGTTTTTTTATGTTAGTTTTATATATATGTATATATATATATATATATATATATATATAAATATATATATATATGATAGCTTTTGTATATGCATGTTTATTTATTTATTTATTTGTTTATTTTCTATTGCTTTTGTTAGTTTTAAAGTTATTTTGTATCTCTATCCTAGAGTAAATTTTATCCTATGAACACAGTTATTCGCTATTTCTCTCCTACAGTTTAATAGATGTTGGGGTTATTTAAAGTACAGGATAGCAAATTTTTCATGAAGGCATAATCTACATGGGTCGTCTAGGTCCCTACACGGGTTAGCTTTTCTTATTATTTTCCATTCGACTACCGGCGAATGTCCGCTTTCCTTGAGTTCCCAGTATTTATTTGCTAGCGTTGTTTTCATACGGTGTTTGTTTATTGTTGAATGTACGTTTGTGGTCATAATATCGAGTTTTTACATCTAAGGAAGTAATATTTGTTGTTATTCGGCTTTTCTTTCGCAAATATTGTGGCCTGGTAAATTAGGCTTTTGGTTAGACATTTATTTTGAACTGGGCAAAGTGTGCGGTATCTACAGTTGCATTTATCTTGTTCGTTATTAGTATTTTTATTTCTAGTATGGTTGTTGTTGTTGTTGTTCGGAGTTTGTTTATTATTATTATTATTATTATTATTATTATTATTATTATTATTATTATTATTATTATTATTTCCACTAGTTATATAGGTGTCTTTTGTGTTAGTTTTATTTTTGTCATGGTGTCTACTTTTTTATTATTTATTTTGTTGTTGTTTACATTGTTTTTATTTAATATTTTGTTATTGTTTGCTTTAATTATCATCTCTATATTTTCGCTGCAGCTGTAGGATAACTTAAGGGTATTTTTATTGAAAATTTTGTGTAACGGGTTGGTTGCGGGAAAGTGCTTTTCGATAAGATCTAGAAATTTCTTGCCAAGTTTTCTTTTTAACATTTGATTGTATGAGGCTGTATACCAAATTATATTTCTTTTTCTTCTATTTTTTATTTTATTATAGTTATTTGTGTTTTGTTGCTTATATTTGATATCAATATTTTTGTATCCACCATTTTTAGGGCTGTTTCATAGACATTGGTTGACCTGTTAAATGCATTTCCATCGCTGGAGTTATTGCTGAGTCTACTTACGATCGTGTTAGGAATCTGTTTTAATGTTGGTGTTTTTCAATTTTCATTCTTTTCTTTCTTTTCTTCACTATTTTCTTCATTATTGGTGGGTGATTGGACTTAGGGTTTACGTATATTGCAGTAGCGTTATCTTTTATGTAGGGTTCATATATATATATATATATATATATATATATATATATATATATATATATATACAGTGATGATCATATTTATTGGCACGGTAAAATAAAAGTTAAATTTTGTCTAATAAATTCTAAAAAAGGGATTAAATTAAAGAAAATAACAAAGTATATTATGTATTTTTAACTGGCCTTTCCGATGCAGCAATAGGATTTTAGAAAAAATAAATAACAAAGGAACAACAAACATAATTGCAAAAAAACCCTTGTTCAAAATTATTGGCACGGCTTTGTTTTTCTTTTAGTATCAGTATAATATCAATCAATTTCCGGTTTACGTGCTTTCTGAACTTTTTTATAGCCATATTATGCTTGTTTAACGCTAATTCAGTGAATAATTTTTTTCAGATAATTTTTAGATAGCGATTTATTTAAACTATTATAAGTGACTAAATTATAATTTTCAATCGCCATGGTTAAAACTAAGGAACACAGCGAAGACGTCAGGAAGCTTGTTGTAGCATGCCATACCAATGGGGAGGGCTATGATAAGATTTCAAAGAAGCTAAACCTTCCCAAATCCACTGTTAGAGCCATAATAAACAAGTTCAAATCGCAAGGCCACGTTATGAGTTTAGAGGGTAGAGGGAGAAAAAGGATTCTTTCCCCAAGAGATGAACGGAAAATTGTTCGACAAGTAAAACAAAACCCAAGGATCTCTGTTGGGGAGATTGTTGATGAACAGAGCACCTCTGGAGTGAATGTATCTCGACATACAGTTGGTAGAGTTTTGAAGAGAGCTGGTTTAAAAGCATGTCGTCCGAGAAAGACTCCCTTATTGAAGCCTATGCACCTGAAAGCAAGGCTAGCCTTTGCAAAACGTCATATTGATAAAGATGTTGCATTCTGGAAACGTGTTCTATGGACTGACGAAACGAAAATAGAGTTATTTGGCCATAATAAAGTGTCTTATATTTACAGAAAATCTGGCGAAGCTTTCCTGCCTAAGAACACCATACCCACAGTGAAGCACGGTGGAGGCAGTTTGATGTTTTGGGGATCCTTTGCTGCCTCTGGACCAGGGCGACTTGTTAAGGTCACAGGTAGCATAAAAAAGGAAGATTATGTTAAAATATTGGATGAAAACCTGAAAGACTCTGCTAAAGAGCTCTCACTTGGTCGTCGTTGGTGGTTCATGCAAGATAATGACCCAAAGCATTCGGCTAAACTGACTAAGAAATGGCTTGAGGACAATCATATTAATGTTTTGGAGTGGCCATCACAAAGCCCAGACCTTAATCCAATTGAAAATTTATGGAGAACATTAAAATTGAGGGTAATGCAAAGGAAGCCTAAGAATCTTATTCAATTGGAGGATTATTGTCAGGAAGAGTGGGCTAAAATTACTACCGAAGAGTGCAACAACTTGGTTGTAAACTATTTTGCAACAACTTTTGTAAACTATGAAAAGCGACTGAGGAAGGTAATCAAGGCCAAAGGCTATACAATTGATTATTAAATAAATCGTGCCAATAATTTTGAACAAGGGTTTTTTGCAATTATGTTTGTTGTTCCTTTGTTATTTATTTTTTCTAAAATCCTATTGCTGCATCGGAAAGGCCAGTTAAAAATACATAATATACTTTGTTATTTTCTTTAATTTAATCCCTTTTTCAGAATTTATTAGACAAAATTTAACTTTTATTTTACCGTGCCAATAAATATGATCATCACTGTATATATATATATATATATATATATATATATATATATATATATATATATATATAACAATAATTAACAGACATGTGTTTCACCGTTCTACCGATCGTTCGTGTAGCTTGACTGTTCTACGATTCGAACTTCAGACTATATGTATGTGAGACACATGTTTACAGATTACTGTTTTATAAGTAAAATCATAAATAAATGAATAATATTTGCGTATTTGTTTACGTTCAAAAAATACGGGCGGTCTTCTAATGAAAATATTTTCCTAGATCTCCATGGTTGAAGACGCTAATAATCGTATTATCGTTATAAAAGTCAACAAAGCATCGTTATATATATATATATACATATATATATATATATTTAAATATATATATATTCATATCTATATATATTTATATATATATATATATTTATATATAGATATATATATTTATATATATTTATATATATATTTATATATATATATTTATTTATATATATATTTACTTATATATATATATTCATATATATATTTATGTATATAAATATATATATAAATATATATACATGTATTTATATATATACATATATTTATATATATACATATATTTATATATGCTTATATTTATATATACACATATATACATATATATACATACATTTATATATATACATACATTTATGTATATACATATATTTATATATATATTTATATATATATTTATATATATTTGTATATATACATATATTTATATATATATTTAATATATATATATATTTGTATATATACATATATTTATATATATATATATGTATATTATATATATTTATATATATATATATATATTTGTATATATGCATATATTTAGATATACATATATTTATATACATATAAGTGTTTTAACCTGTTTTAGTAACTATTTGCTCTTATATATATATATATATATATATATATATATATATATATATATATATCCTAGCAGGCCGCCCTGCATTGCGCCATTGTAAAATACGATTCAATAAGGTACTTTGATTTATGCAGATGTCGAATTTATTATTATATCACATTAGAAAAAATATATACTCTTGATTTCAAAAGTTTAAAAAAAATGACTTGTGCGCCATTGCTGAGAGTCAAGGCTAAAACGTTTATGTTACCATTTACTTTTTCTTTTGGCATTAATGCCGTAGCTATAAAGACACATTTGCACCAAAGCTAAAAATTAAAACATGAGCAAATAGCTATTACGTTACACCTGCATATTCGTAATGCCGCTGTTCGACCTTTACCTTGCACATTCCATTTTTTTTTTTTTATACTTTTGCACCGATTTCTTCCGGAATAATTTTTAATAATAAATAATGATTTATTAATAATTTTTAATAATAAATAATGATTTATTAATAATATTTAATAATAAATAATGATTTATTAATAATATTTGATAATAAATAATGATTTATTAATAATTTTTAATAATAAATAATGATTTATTAATAATATTTAATAATAAATAATGATTTATTAATAATAAGTAGTAATATTGTACATTTATGTTATGAAACTTATTATGTCTCTCTGTTTCTATATTTTCAAAGTCTATCTATTCTGAAACTAAAAGACTATTTGAACTGAAAAAAGGACATTCTATTTGAAACATGCGACTAAAATGGGAAAAATAAGATTTCAATTTAAGCATATTGACAAAACATCGTTACACAGTTGCTTAAGTACTTCTAAAGCCTATAAAGTTTAGGGTTTTTGTTTCTTGTTCTGGCATTAATATTAAAGGGCTATTTTGTTTTGCATGTAAAAATTATTAAATTGAACTTTTTAATATATTCAGTCATGGATATGCGAACAAATACATTATGGTTAACTAATTTGCATATTTCTTTGAAAAATGAGCGTTAATTAATTACTTATTAATTATAAGTTAATTGATTAATTATTAATTATAAGTTAATTAATTACTTATTCATTTTTATGCTTTCTTATTTGATGATTGTTTTCATTTAACTATTATACTGGATTTTATCCATGCATAGTTCTTACATTCTGCATAATTGCGTATAATTTAAGATGACAATGTCCTAAACACGGATATGTGTGTGTGTGTGTGTGTGTGTGTGTGTGTGTGTGTGTGTGTGTGTGTGTGTGTGTGTGTGTGTGTGTGTGTGTAAAAGTGACCTTGTCGGTGTGTGTGCGAAAAGTCTCTACCAAACATCTATCTTAATATTTTCGTCTGCAGATTTGAAATTTGATATATAGGGTATTTGGACACGTAGCACACTTTCGATATTTAGCAGCAATTTTCGAAAGCAAAATACTTGAGCTCGGTGGGGTAAGTTGAAGAGATCATTACGCGTGCCGTTTCTTTCTGCTTTGCTCCAAATTAAACATACATAGCTCAAAGTCGCTTGATTTTTAACTTTTCCATCTGTCAGCAGCTCGGACGATAATGACGCTGAAGAGATAAATAACGACTAAGGCTGGATCGCTAAACGTTCTGGTTTCGATTCAAGTAAATGGTACCCAAGTTTTAATCTTTTATAACTTTTAAATTTATTACTATATATTGGATGATAACCAATAAAGAATTGGCTCTATAATAAAAATCTGCATGACTTAAAATATAATATTTAAGCGTATTTTACGGGCAGCTAATATGTATATATATATATATATATATATATATATATATATATATATATATATATATATATTAAAGTAACATTATCGGTGTGTGTATGAAAAGCTTTTACCAAACTACTCTCTAAATATCTGGTTTACCTAGTTGAAATCTGGTATATAAGATATTTGGACGTGTAGCTCACTTTCGATTAGGTTTTTAGCCGGTAAAATAGCTGATTATGGATCAAAATTGAAAAAGAAACATTGATCTTGGCCCAGCGTAAGTCAACTATCCCCGTTATTTTTTTTCTGCGCATGCTCTAATTAAAGGTTCTAGTCTAGACAAGGTTATATTTTGCAGCTTTCGTATATGTATTAGATCACATTGTAACGGTTAAGGCTAGAGAGCTGTATGTTTTGTTTTCGATTCTAGCTGACGGCACACGTCATATTTTTACTTTTGAAATCACTACTATATACTAGGTTCAATATAATCGCCGGAGAATTGGCTATATAAGAATAAATACGAAATCTACATGAATTAAAATATCATATTTGAGCATACTTATGATCGGGCTACGCCGTGTACTATGCTAGTATAATATTAGATAGGTCAATTTACTCTGCACGTTTAGGATCGAAAATCATATTGCAAACTTAAACGTAACATATATATATATATATATATATATATATATATATATATAAATCCAAATTGTAAGAGCGTATTTATATATTGTGTACAGAAAGTTGTTAGTTTAGACAGATCATTGGTACCGTCGGTTTCAAGCCCGATAATAAGGCCCGTTTAAGGTATCCTTATCAAGCTCTCTCCAGAGACGAATATTGGCTAACAACTTTCTGTACACAAAATATAAATACGCTCTTACAATTTGGATTTTCCTTTTAATTGAGCACTCTGCTGGAATTCTTTTTCCAAAAAAAACTAATCATATATATATATATTGGTTTCGATTTCAGTTCGAGTATTTTTTTTTTTTTTTTGCTTACAAAAAGTTAACTGTTTTAAACGTAATAGTCGCATGCACATGTGTCAATTTCTGTTGTTGTTTTTTCATTTGTTTGTTTTTTTTGTTTTACTTCTTTTTTTTTAAGGAATTCAACGTTATGTTTGATAACAGGAAACGGCGCGTACATCTTTTAGTAGAGCAATAAAAGCACGAACAAAACTCTTTAGAATGATTCGCGGTCGTATGCAAAAACATCGCGAAACCTGCTTACTTTTTCATTCCATTTCTCTCGTTTTAAGGAAATATAAAAGACAACAAAGAAAAGAGAGAGTGAAGAAAAGAAAGAAAAGAATGAAAACTGAAAAACACAAACATTGTCGGACGTGTTTAAATTTGATAGTCCACACTATTCCTATGAAGTGTATCGGTAGCTGCGTTTCGCTGTGTGACACGCTGAAAAAGTAACACGGTTTGGTTTTCAACGGAAACTTCGTGGCAACCATTATAAATGAAGCGCATATCCGTTTGAGGCCTCGGAGCCCCGTCAAGGGCGCTGGGGGCTCGGGAAGTGAGAAGCGTACTCACCCATGAGGAATTATGTCACAAATTAGTCGGTATATTCGCGAAATTCTAGCTTTCTGTCCAGCAGGGGTGCCATTGCTCAATAGAAGACCGTCATGCTAGTGAGTTTCAGCCTTATTTCTTTGTCGCCTCCAATGGGTGTATTCAGTTTGATTTTATGCTTTGTTGAGAAAAACACAAAAAAATATATGTGAAACGGAAACAAAAAGTAAATAAAAAGTGACATTAAAAAAAATTTAAAAAAACAAAAAGTAAATAAAAAGTGACATTAAAAAAAATAAAAAAGTAAATAAAAAGTGACATTAAATAAAAATAAAAAATACAAAAAGCAAATAAAAAAAAATAATTAAAAAAATGAATAAAAAGTGACATTAAAAAAAATTTAAAAAAAGTAAATAAAAAGTGACATTAAAAAAAAAATTTTTAAAGTAAATAAAAAGTGACATTAAAAAAAAATTTTTTTTAAGTAAATAAAAAGTGACATTAAAAAAAAATAAAGCTTAAAGTGATTTTTTTTTAAGCTGATTTTTTTTATATTCGAGTATTGTTAATAAACATATTGTGGGCGCTCAAGTTTTCTCATTTATTCATATTCGACTTTGTATTCATTTTGTTTGTTTTGAAAATCATTTGTATTTACGCATCTACATTTTTTTAGATAAGGATAATTATTCGTATTATTTGCATTCATCGGACTACTGTTCTCATTTTGAGTATCATTTTCGCAACTTTTCGGTCGAAGTAAACTCCGACCTTCTTCTCCCATGCTTCAGTTCAGTCTTGAAAGACAAAGGATACTCCTTAGGGGCAGCAGCGCGTGTAATTGTGAGGCAACGGTTGCGCAATCGCTAACGACACCTCTCCTGAATCGGCACTGTTTGAGTCCAGTGACAAGGAGAAGCCCAGGACGACTGGAAACAATGCAGAGATAAGCGGAGAGAACATACAGCACCTGAAAGCCAGTCCCAATTGGTCACCCATTTAGTACTGACTAGGTTCAACGTTGCTTAACTTGGTAATCCAGCGGGAACCGGTGTGTCAACGTTATTATGGCGTATATCCGACCATCTTCAGGTGTAGCTTGTTGAACTTGGAAAACGTTTCTGTGGAATTCGGGAATTTTAACTGAAACCTTTTATTTACTTCACGGGTGTATCATGTTCTTGTTCCGTCAGCCATGACTGGATAGAGGTCCTAAATAACTGGAAATAAAATAAGTTTAAGGCTATCAAAATTCATACTAGAACTGCCGGCAAGGACCCTTGGCGCAGTGGTTAGAGCACTTAGAAAATCCATTGTGAAAGTGATATTCTCCTGATGGTTTCATTTTAAATTTTAGTGTGACGGACCGAAAATTACAATTGCAAATTACATAGGGCCTCCATCCAGTCATGGCTGACGGAACAAGAACATGCTACCTACGGGAAATCAATAAAGAGTTCCGTTTCAAATTCCGTTCAAATCCTGAGTGCGACAGAAACGTTCTCCAGTTCGACAAGATACACCTGAAGAAGGTTGGAGGTTACATCGACCAAAACGTTTCGAAAACGGTATGAGAACAGTAGTCTGATAAATACAAATAAAACGAACATTTTTATATATTTATGCCTGGTTTTGTTTTTGTTTTTTTTTTTCAGTATGAATGTGCAATGCGTTCTAAGATGGATAATATTGATTCCCTGCAAAACTCAGTTTTGCGCGACTTTTCTATCACCTTACGAAGACTAAAATAAAGGTACAATGCTATTAAACTTTACCTCTAGAATCCTTACTCAAATTTTCATCAAAATCAATTACCTGATTTTTATTCTTAAAAATATCCACCATCCAATGTTAAAGCTTAAGAAGCCTTAAGAATAATGAAAATGCGAGACTAAAATCGTGTTTACATTATCGAATAATCTTATCACAAAACTCATTTCTCAACTTCTATAGTTTATTTTGCTGGGTTCGCCTCTCGTGTAATTAATACTTACTGAGATTGGGCAAAATTACACGTAATTCTGAAATGTTTAAATTGCTTATTAGGAAGTTTGACCTTAATTAGTTTTCCTAAAATATTCAGAAACACTAAAATTTGATGGCAATTTATTACTTGGTGCTTAATTCCGATTGTCAAAATTGAAAAAACACTAAAATAATTATCAAATGCATCAAAAAGTTGATTTAAATAAAAATTATGAACTTAAAAAAATTTTTTGATAATTATTATTTTGTTTATTTTTCATTTGGCTTACTACACACATTTTTCGAAATGATCCTTCGGTGCAAGGTATTAAAAAATGATTATTTGGTGCAAGGTATTAAAAATATGTCAGGATCATAATCTTTATTTAAATGGCATTTTGAACCATTTGATAATTATTTTGTTGTTGTTGTTGTTTTTTTATTCTTGCCAAGTATACGCTTTGGTCAAAATGATTTTTCGGTATACACGGCTTAGATAAAAGGTATCTACAAAGTAATCAAATATAAAACATGTATTTAATGCATGAATAAATTCTGAAAATATTGATAATTTGAAGCATAAAATATTTTAGTTTGATATCGTGTATTACACATATCTAGTTAACAAACTAGAGCAATTCTTAAGAGAAGTATTAATATAAAACGATAATTTATTTCTACCCGTCAACATTAAACACCTGTTATAATAGATGTTAATATCCGATGTTGTTTAATATTGAATGAGAACAAATGTCCCACACTTCAAATACAATTATTGTCATCGAATTCGGTGAAATACCCCCCACCCCGTTTTAGATCAAATCGATTGATAGCCTACTCAAGTCAGGGAAACATAATGGTACACTAGGCGAAAGCTTTATATGCCTTTCTGCAAAAGCTTAGTCCACGATACATTGTAGTCTACATTGCAATGTAGAGAACCTGCTTTTCATTTTATAACATTATCTCATATAATGGTGTGAATTAAAGTTTAGAATGCAAAATTTATTGATCATGATTCAAGAAAACCCCATTTCGAACGTGCCGTTGTCTTATTAAAGAACCTACTGCTGATTTTATCCGCTAGACCCTTTGGCTTGCGCGATGATAAAACATCTCAAATGCACTTGTGATGTTAAGCTGTGTAAGGGTTTTACCTGGGACTGTTTATTTTTTAATCAATTTTTTTATTATCGATGTTCGATACTCATCAGAGGCATTCCGATACAAAACTTATCTAACAACACTCGCAAACACATAAATTATATTCGTGTGAAATTTTTTTATAAAATCGGATCAGTTGTTTCGGAGTTCATAGGGGACGAAATTATACACAGACACACACACACACAGAAAAGGTGTCTTTTATATATAAAGTAGTGATAGAGATAACGTTTACTTTATTTTATGACATTTTTAATCTTTTATTTTTAACAACTATCTCTCTCTAATCTGATGGGGTAACTTTGTTTAGCTCATTGGTCTATGCATTTTTTTTTCATTTCTACATAAGTTTCGTGTTTAATATAATACAAACACTTCATTTATATTAAACTAGCGGAGGGTACCCGGCGTTGCCCGGGTGTTTGGAGGTAAATCAAAACTCCGGAGGGGGGGTAAAATTAAAAAAAAAAGTTTTGGTAGGTGAGTATGAGGATCGAACCCGAACCCTTGAGGCAAAGTTGAAAATTAAAGTGTGAAAAAAAAAAATGCAATGTTAACCATTGGGCCACCGCGACATACTAATGGAGGAACGTTTGAATTTATTTAATTACTTAGAATTTGCAGGTGCACGTTTTAATGTCTTAATGAGGTAAACTTTGACTGCGGGTTTTTTATTTTTATTTTCCCAAGATGTTGAGGGGGACCAGCTTCCCTTGTCCAATTTGAATAACAATTGTCTGATATAAGGAAAATATTTCCACATTGATCAAAGCTGATTGCTTTCGGACATTTCCGGCGATGGCGACCGGAAAAATACCGCCAGAATTAGTGTCGCTTTTATTATAGGAAAAAGCCTAATCCACATTCGGCGAGCAAAAACTGTTGAATATTTATCTTCTCGAAGTGGAGCAAATTAAATAGACAGGCGAGATCCGTTGTTAACTCAGAGATATTATGATTTATATGTGATATAAAAAGTTTTAAGAAGTTGCGAGCCGACCGAGCGCTTCTCTGAAAAAAAGCCTTTCTTGGACATACAGAAAAAGCGAACATACATACACACATTTTCGCTTTTATATATATAGATAAGTTGACATGTTTTTCTCATCAACAATAGCTTTTGTAAAAAATGTTAGAATATTGATGATCAAATCTCTTATAGATGTACATATTGACAATGTTAACAAGATAGTTCCACTTTATATATAATTCTTGCTTTTCGCTTAGTGAAGTGAATCTCACTTACACAGACAACTCGGTTTGTCTCGAGAGTTAATAGGTATCTCCTATAATAGTGTCTGCACGTGTGGCTGTGAGGCAAGTGTTGAACGATCCACAACCACACCTCTTCAGAGTCGATACTGTCTGATATTAGCGGCAAGAGAAGCCCTAGGGCAACCGGAAACAATACAAAGATACGCATAGATCAAATACAGCACCTGGTATTCCCAAATGGTCACCCATTTTAGTACTGACCAGGCTCCCCATTGCTTAACTTCGGTGATCTAATAATAACCGGTGCGTGAATGTGATTATGCCGCTAACGTAACAGTATAGATAGCATCGTATAGATGTGATAAATAATTACCCTAGATATAAATTAATGTCATCGTTAAAATACGTTTGTTTTTAATATAACTAGTCACGTTAAACATATCCTAACATAATAAATGTTTCGGAATCTTTTAGATAAAAGTTTATATTTCCGCTTACCTTCACTACGGTATCCATCTTGATTGTCATCTTCATGTTTCCATTGATGTAATAATCTCTGACATTATTCGGACGCCTTTTTTTCATTCTCGTTTTTTTTTTTTTTTTTTTCCAAATTCGTGGATTTATGCAAAACTACTTTAATTAAATCTCTATGGACATAAAGCGTAACGGATAATGGCATTAAGTCACAATCAGTTCTAAGTGACTGTCTTCTAAAGTTTTAATCCGCAATGTCGGCAATATGAATAAAAAAAAAAAGATATTTTTAACACTTTTACTAAGTCATTACTGTCGGAAGGAAAACAATTTACTTCAGTTAATTAAAATATTAATCAATCTCGACTATTATATAAAAAGAACATTGCCTGTGTTTGAGCTTGTTTGCGAGTTCGTTCCCTCGTTTCGATATGTGCCTGGCAATGTTCTTAGATAGATTGTAAGTAATAATCTTCACACAACCTCTCTCCCACAGAAGAGACGTTGCGAGCCTATCCTTGTGTTATCGTTATTTCCATGGCAGGTGCTCGTCTGAACTCCAATCTCTGGTCTCCCCTCGCCAATCTTTCACGAAAAACACCCGTCTAGCTGAATCCACTGTGAAAAATTTCCCCCACTCTATATCTGTGCCTAAATCAAAACGCGGATTCCATGAACAAAGCTTCTTTCTTAGAACTGCACGCCTGTGGAACTCTGTTCCGTCTGCCTGCTTCTCACCGGACTACAACTTGGATGTCTTCAAGCCCAATGTTAACAAATTCCTAATGAACCGCCCCCTTAAGTAAACACTTCATCAAATCTCCACACTAACGTAATGTACTTGCAATAACCCTTATCCCTGAGTGGCTTCCGGGCCTTGATAAGTGGTGATCACTGTGTAAAAAAAAAATTATTTCACAACTTCTATAGTTTATTTTGTGGGGTTCGCCTTTCGTGTAATTAATACCTACTGAGATAAGTATCGATAATTGAAATAATCCGATGAAAAAACGTACAGGCAATTTTGACCAAATTTATAAAGTCTAACATCACAACTTCATTTGAGAAGTCCTATTACCACACGAGCCGAAAGTATGTTCTTTGATAGCACAGGGGCGCGTTCGAAATGAATATTTCCGTTTAAAGCACAATTGCCCTATGATATTTGACTTTCTCTTTTTAACCTTAAATCTAATCCATTATCACCGCACGCAGTAAGACCATGCATATAAAATGAACAGTAGATTCTTAGATATAACAGGGGCTCGTTCCACATTACTGTTTCTGTTTAGAGCACAATTGATGCACGACACTTGACTCTTGCATTTTAAATTTTAATGCTGGCCATTATATATAAAAAATAAGTTTAGTAGGTCCCGTACAATGCAACGTAGACTAGAATGTATTGTGGACTAAGTCACTGTGGGGAGGCATATGAAGTCTACTCCCAGTGAACTGTGATGCGTCCCTTACGAGAGCAGATAATTAATCGATTTGATTGACAATAAAAATACGGGAATATGAAACATTCATTTATCACCAGGGAATCCAATTTCGTGTGTAAAATCGCCATTGTTTTACGCCATAATTTGTGTGTGTGCATTACTTTCTGTGTCAATTCTTAACGGCGCTAAAATGATTCATGGAAGTAAAAATATTTTTGCTTATTGGATAATTAGATATCCATATTTACTTTAATATTTGTTTAAAAAAATAATTTAAAATATTAAAAGTATTTGTATATTAAATATGAACATTCGAACAGTAGTTATTAAAAAAAGTTTTGAAAATAAAAATAAAAGTAGGCTAAAATTATTTTTATTTTTCATTAAATAAATCAAAGATGTCAATAAAAAAATAATTTCTCATATATTACGAAAAGAAAAACTAGTTAATGTTATTGTTAATGATATCAATATAACTGGAAGAAAAACAAACGTAAAAACACAATCGAAATTGATACATAAACTAAAAGATAATCGACAAAATTTTACTGTTTTATCAAATAAATTTATGAGCTTTTAAGCTTCAGAATTTGAGCAACTAGAATTTTTCCAGGATCAAATATTACGTTTTCAGATGTATATCATGTGTTCTTGCTTTTGAGTAATTTTCAGCAAAATCTAATGCTCGTAAAATCTAATGGTCAGAAAATCTAGTGATCAGAAAATCTAATGGTCAGAAAATCTAATGGTCGGAAAATATTTTAAGTCCCGAAAAGTGCTATTATGGACTATTTGGACCCCTTTTGGCCCGCTGGGGAAGCAACCAAAATGTTTCTAAAAAATCCGAGAATGTTACATTTCTTCCCTTGCATATTTGTGACTTCATAGCAAGTTTCAGATAAATGGAATGAGTAGTCATTAAGAATTTTTGGTTGGTTGTTTTTTTTTTTACGGCGTATCAACCCTTTCCAGGTTATTTAAAGCCGACTCCAGTGATTTTGAATAAAACGTTTTGAATAGAATATATTTATTTTTTTCATATCAGTTTCTATTTAACCCATACTTAGGACCCTAACAGGTATTACCACTCCGGATCAGAGTGGACTCGGGAGCAATGACAATTAACGGGTGGCTCCACCCCCCACAAAGCCCGCAAGTTGGGGCATCACCATCGGATATAGTTTAAGGTCATATCCAGAACCGAGAATTTTTGGACCGAACGGATGAATAGACAAGGGAGTATTCTAAGGTCCAAATCCGACTAAGACGGTGGATTAACAAAGATTTTTTAAAATGAACTATACTGACGAGAGTTAATCGTATTAAATTAATTTTAACGTTCTCTACTGACGAAATTTATGTAAATAACGAGACTCTTAATTAGAGATCTCCGTGCATTTTTTAGAAAAAGGCGCTCAAAATAATGTGCCCCTACTACAATTAAAACATCAAATCAAAAGTGAATTTCTTTGCAAATAATCATTTTTTCTAGTATATGAAAATATTATTTCATATGGGAAACCGTTAATTAAAAATTCTATGTATAAAAGTTCATATCGCGGAATATTGGGATGTAAAATCATTTACATCTTTTAAAAATTAATTATTTTCTAAAAAATTTTATTTTTATTTTATTTTTATTTTTATTTTTTTTTTCGTAATTCAAATACTTATATATTGTTGAGTAAAAACGTTGATTTTTAACCATATTATTGATTTTATGTCCATTTTCGAAAGAAATCCATAATCTTGAGGAAGTCAATCGCATTGCTATAGCTGCAGGTCAAATTACACAAGGCGCATAGACTAAATGGGAGAGCGTAAAACCAAGGATATTACATGGCGCGATCTCAAATACATGGCGCCTAAAAAATTAAGCTTTTTTATAAAAGCAGTCTACAATGTCTTACCAACACGAGTTAATTTTTATTCCTGGGGTTAACTATATATGATCGCTGCAAAAGATGTGGGAAACTGCCAATCTAAAGCATGTTATCACTGGATGCGAGCATCTACTAAGAAGCTACACCTGGAGACACAATGAAATATTGAAGATCGTTGCGGAAGTTGTGAAAATATGTTGTGTGACTGCCAATAAAGCTAAAAATATCACCTGTAGAGCGATTCACTTCGTTAAAGAAGGAAATCATTTCAAATATTTATGTAGATATAGGCAAAGATCGTTATTGTTTGATGGTTGCACGGACTGGCACGTTGCAGTTGACTTAGAACACCGGCTTGTATTTCCAACTGAAATAACGTTTGCGGATCTGCACCCGGATATTAACATTTGTCCGTTAATTTGAAAAAAGTTCTTCTCGTTGAATTAACGGTTCCAGTAGAGGAGAATTTTGACTGGGTACATCAGCATAAGTTGGAAAGATATGAAAATCTGCGATAAGAATGTATTAGAAATGACTGAAAAAACATTGTATTTCCTATCGAAATCGGATGCCGAGATTTTATTGCAAACTCAACCTCCACATTCTTTAATAATCTTGGTCTTTCTCCGTCAGACAAGAAAAAAACACTCAAAGAAACTATGACAAGTCTGTCTGCATCATTGTTGATATGGCAATCCTACAGATTGACAACAATCCAACGAAGTCTAGTGGTATCGTAAGATACTGCTGGGGCGCTCTGGGCTAGTGGTAATGATGCTTCGGCCCTGAAACCATGCTTGAACCCAGAGTCAAGGATTTGTTGGAAGCAATACTGCTGTACAAGCAACAGTTATTGTATAAACACACACACACACACACACACACACTTATATATATATATATATATATATATATATTAATTATTTAAACTCTTCAACTTTATACAATGTTAACATTTTTATCACCTTAAATTTATTTTATTTAGTTTTCGTAACATGAAATATAGCGGCTAAGAACACCTAAAATATTTCCCTTCACATATTAAACGAAAACTGCTTTTTAAATATACGTTAATTTAAAAATGATTATGCATTAAAAATTACATAAAAATCTGACCATCAAGTGATTTTTGCTAAATTTTTTAAATACGGGATGCTTACGTCTTTGAAATATATATAGGAACGTTGTTTTAAGGCGTCGGTAATATAAACACGATTTTAGTCTCGCATTTTTCATTATTTTCGTACGCTGTAAAAATTTTAAAAAATATTATAGGTTTAGTTGAAGTTTCCTCTATTAAATGGTATAAAAGTTAGGATTAATTAAATTAAATTACAGTTACATAGTGTTACATATGGGATGGGTAAAATCTGTGGCGCATGTTGGAGGCGCCTAATAATCATCATCCAATCTCCCTGCTAGTAGATATTATAAATGGTTCAAAAAGTAATCCGAATGATCTTAACACAAACCTTATTCTCAACATTTATAGTTTATTTTGTTGGGTTCCCTTCTCGCGGCTTATAAAAGCGGAACGAAAAGAAAACATTTTACTTTGATAAAAAAAACAAGTACATAGTCGAAAGTGTCAGATAAAAAAGATAAAATAAATGATTTGATTCATTTAATGATAAAAAATTTACATCATATTATTTTTAAATGAATTACATAACACTTCATCAGACATGGTTTTACAACGGAATCACTACTTATCAAAGTCCGAAGGTCATTCGATGATAAGTGTTAATTATAAAGGTTAATGGAAGCAAGACGATAGTGTAGTAACCGTTGATGGTGTAAATTAGTTAGAATTTGGATTGTTTAGAGGGGTTGCTCAATAAAACTTGTTTATATTGAATGCTACCATGTTGTAGTAAGTCGGTAGGCATGCTAGTGGAACAGTATTCCACAGTCGAGCAGTTCTTTTTTTTACATATTCATCACCACTTAGCAAGGCAAGGATGCCTCTCGAGGATAAGGATTAAAGAGTGTACAGTAGAAATTGGACAATATAATAATCGTTAGTAATGGAAATTCCATAAATTTGTTAACTTATATGGAACGGCTCATATAAAACTTGTTTGCGTTAGACTTGAAGATAACCATATTGTAGTCAGCTGGAAAGCAGGAAAACGAAAGACAATTTCATAGGCGTGCAGTTCTAAGAAAGAAGCTTTGCTCATGGAATCTATGTTTAGGTTTAGGCAGTTCTAAGAAAGAAGCTTTATTCATAGAATCTGCGTAGGTACAGATAGAATTTGGGGGAAATTGTTGATAGTGGTTGAAGCTAGTTGAGTGTTTTTGCGAAAGATTGGCAAAACTCTTTTTATACTAGGGATGCATTACCTCAGTGCTTTCGATTCTTCGCAGCATCATTAAATCAGAGAAAAGAGATCAAACCACTAAAAATATACAATTCGAAACAGTTTTGTGGTCATTTAATTAGTCAAGATTTTATTTAACTAAAATCGTGTTATATAATACGTGTGGTCAGCGATATATATTGTTGTTATTTCTTATTCTTTTTCGTTCTCTAATAGTCTAGTATTTTATGCAAGAATTCTCGAAGCTTTATTTTTCGTTTCTGAAATGTGTTGGACTGAAACGTTAAAATAATGGAACCTCATTTGGAAGTAGACTTAAACATTAATATAAACTCATGTATAAGCACCAACGTCATGAGTAAGTTCTTGATGAGCCGTTCCTTTAAGTAATCCAATTTACCAAATTTACACTATTAACGATTACTAAAATATTGTCCTATTGACTAATATACAGTCTTTAACCCTTATCCTCGAGTGGCCCCTCGGCCTTGATAAGTGGTGACTCCTATGTAATATATATATATATATATATATATATGTATATATATATATATATATATATATATATATACGTCTACTCGACTAGCCTCCTCGTTGCTAACTTTTCAATCCTCTTTACCTTACCCTGAAAATGTCATTCCACATCTGGTTCCCACTGTCTTTTTTACCATTTAACATGCTTCCATTAAACTCTGCTAGGAAGAAACGAATTTCAGTTCAATATAACGGGACTCAAATAATGTATTCACACGTTAATTTTGTAAGCGTTGTCTGGACGATAATGGTCATCAATTTGAACATTTGCGAACATGATTCGTCAATTTTATTTTTACTGTTTTGTTGTTTTCAGCTCAAACAAGACAGAGCCACTATGTCGTGAAGGGCAACGAGATGTTTGTTTACATTACATTTGAATTCCGCATGTCCGTGCGATCAGGGAAGCAGGAGCCCGGGAGGGAATTCCAAAACGCATCAATCCGAGAAAAAAATCTATTTCATTTCACTTTATATTCATAAATAAATGCTTTACCGTCATTCGAAGTGCGAGTGAATGTGTACATTTTTTAGACAGCCTGTATAGCATATTTTTGTTATTTCATTCATCGAAATCTGTTATTAAAAATGTGACTTGAGGATTTGAATTGTTCTTTATTCAAGTGCGTTTATTAAAGACATTTCAATATGGCAACATCAATTTCAAAATTAATCTTATTCGTATTAATCCAATTAGTTTTCAATTATTATTTCGATTATGTTATGTTACTGAAGTCCAATTCAGCATAATTATAAACGAAAAAATCTCATTTGCAATTGCATTAAATCGATTGATACAGAAACCACATCAGATTTAGCATCTCTTTATCAAAAAATTGTGAAACAGCTTTTCGTGTGCTTGTGTGTATTCCTCGCCTAGAAGTGACCTATAAATTTTGATTTTTATTTGCTACTAGTGGGGTGGGGCTGGCCTTACTTGAACGTAAAATACGCTTCAATGTATTTTAATTCATGCAGATGTTTTATTTATTATTACAGACACAATTCTCTATGAAATATTAAATGCTACCTAATATAGAGAAGTGATTTCAATTTTTTAATGACTTGGGTGGCATCAGCTAGAATCGAACTCAAAACATTTAGCGCTCCATAATAATAAATATGAAATCTGCATAAATTAAAATGTCATTTTTAAACGGCTGGGTAACGCTAGATGGCTTACTAGTTAGTTTTGGTTTGGTGAAGTCATTCGATGACAAAACGATATTATTAGACGTCTAATAGGATAAATTTATATCTAATTAGTATAACTTAGTTATCGTTTGGGATATCTTATTTATGAATATTCTAGTCTTTTACAAAATATTCAAACTTTGTGATCATTACTTGAGCCATCGTGGCTCTAATTGAATTGCAATCAATTACATCATAGGACAATTTTTTTAAATACAGTGTTTTAAATGTTCTTTTACTGTTAAAAATATTCGTATTTCTTTCAATCCGCGTTTTCCAGATGTGTGTGTGTGTGTTTGCCTCAAAACATGGATTTCGGAAGGGTCAGATAAAAACTACATCATAAACATGGCAACTTTACCCCGTTAAGTGCGTTTCACTGTTCCACATGCAGTAGATGCACTTGCATTAGCCAGGTCAGTGTAGTTTAGACACATTAAAGCATCGTTTAGTCCGTTCGACGTTCTCTTGTACATCAGTAAGTTGTAACATTTTTATTGCTAAACACGTAATCCTGATGAAGCCATCTTAACAATGACTGTTTATACTACTAATTTTTTCCACCAGTAAATTTAAATCTATAATTATACAAAATGTGTGTTAATCAACGTGTTTCCCTACAGCAATATTCTAAAACATTTTAATAACAAAAATACATGCTAAAATAGCCACATATTTTGCGATTGCGTTTAAATAACTCGTCTATACTGTATCTATTACTCTCACTCCCCTCTCCCTGTCTATTTCTTTCTTTCTCTCTTTGTCTCCCTCTCTCTCTCTTTCTTTCTTTCTTTTTCTCTGGTTATTTCTAGCCGAGGTCATAAAGAAAAGACAAAACATATTGGAAGAGGCCATTATACGCACATGGAAATATCGCCTAAAATAGTAATATTATTTAATTTGCATCTGTTGAGAGAAGTCGAGAGTGGAAGAGATGTATATGGAGCATAAATAAGTTTTGAATTTTTCTTTTTACGTTTGATAAATAGACATGAACTTCAGACATTAACATTTTTTCTGAATCAAACAATTAACTCTGGCAAAATGGATGATCCAACTGGTCAATTTTTTCTGCTATGAACATGACAACCAATACAGAATATTCTTAATAACCCTATAGTGTCCAAAATACTTGGGTGTAGATTGTTGAAATGTTTATCGTTCATTTGTCGTTTAGTTTACGGTGTGTAAATCGCCGTTGGATTATTTTTATGCGGAAATCATACGTATGCTATTTGTGTACGATTAGTTTGTAGAATAGTTTGTAGGTTTATAAGAGTATACTTTATAAATAATAATCAATCTGCAAACAATTATAAAACACTAGCAGGGAAATTCGGCGTATCCCGGGATTGAATTTTCCACACCATACTTTTATTATCATCGAAATCGGTAAAATTGTTATTTTTCAATCAAATCGATTGATTGCCTGCTCAAGTTGGAGACCCACTGTGGTGCATCGGGTGAAAACTTAAACTTACTTTTTGCAGTGACTTAGTCCATAATACATTGTATCCTACATTGCGCTGTAGAGAATCTATTGTTGATTTTATGAATTATTGTTATATAATGGCTTGAATTAAAGTTTAAAATTCAAAAGTGAATTATCATAGTTAAATTGTGCCCTAAACAGAAACATTCATTTTGAACATGCTTTTGTCTTTTCAAAGAACTTACTGATTTTTTTTTATATTCTGGCTCCTTCTGCTTTTGTGGTGATAAAATTTCTCAAAAGCACTTGTGATGTTAGACTTTACAAGGTGTTAATTTATTCAAAATCGAACTGCTCTTTCTTTATCCAAATTTCTCGATTTTCAACTAATGATTTTCAATACTTATCAGAAGCATTCCGATACAAACCTATCTAAGAACACTTTTAGACAGATAAAGAATATTTGTGTGAAATTTCAGTAAGATCGGCCCAACCTTTTCGGGATCCATAGGAACTCACAGACACACACGCAGACGAAGTGCATTTTATATAATAGCAGAAATTTACTGACAAATGCGCCTCCGTCAGGTAATACGACCCACTTCAAAATGAACCTATGATTAGTCGTAAATTTGGGATTATTTCCTACTCTCCGAACCACCTAAATTAGGGACTCGCTCTTGGTTAATCTTTTGCGTTATACATAGTAGAATGGGCTGTGAAATATGGGATTGTGGGTCGTGTTGTGATGTAGAGGCGAACACCTTGCCCAAGGGTTATTAAGGCTGTTTCGTGTTGTACTCGAAAAAATTCTATTTGAGCCATAGATGTCATTCCGACAGGATCCTTCTAGATCATAATGACCATCGGAATAGTTGTGAGTGAAGGGTGGCTTAATACCCCTACAAGATGTCAAAGTTGAACCTAATTAGCGTGATGCAATTTAAAGTCATAACTTGGCGTTTATATAAACCACGATATTATATATTTGGAACCTCTATCCACAGCTTGTTCTTTGTGTTGTTTTTTTGTTTGTTTGTTTGTTTGTTTGTTTTTTTTTTGTCTGATTTTACGCATGTCTACCTCAGCAAGGCATATTGTCACAGAGTCTTAAGGGGGTTGTAAATTAAGGACTATGCCTGTATGGACATCTTAAGTAGGGGGTTGAGCAGTGAAATATCTCTTCAATTTCATCTCCAATGAAAGTATGGGATTTTGTTTGTTTGCAGTTTAAACTCTGTTGAAGCTATTTTTTCTTATTTTTCTTTTAAATTTTACTTAATAAAATCAAAATCGTATTTTTAAAAAAGTCCAACCAATCTTGTATTCATGAATTAACAATAAACGTAGTTGTTTATTACGCACATAAATATAAACTCATGCTATGAGAAGATGTGGGTTTGTAAATTTCTAGAACCTACCTTCATCTGCGTTTTTGGTGGGTGGGGTCTCTTTCAAGAGTTTTTTTTTTGGGGGGGGGGTCCAGTTAATCTAATATTTACCGTCATTCACAGAAAAAATTAAAATATCTGAGAGAGGGTCAACTGACACACTACAAGTTTGAAATGTCTTTCAGGTTTTTTTTATGGATGTTCCCGTAACAAGAATTTGAAGAAGGGGACAGTTTTTTCCAAGATTGCCCATATTCCTTTGCGGCAACAACTGCCAACAGCTTGCCCCCACCCCCCGTAGACCTCACACACAGTCTTCTCACCCCACACACACAGCTGAGGAGTTTCTCTTTGCAGGTTTGAATATTTCGCCCAGTCCAAATATTTTTATTTATTTTGATATTTTTATAGCCTTTCCATTCATGAAACCAGCGTCAGTTTGCACATTAGCGAGTTTAGGAAACGAAAGCGAAATTCAATCTACTATAAACAAAACAAAAACGTTAATCTAATAGTTAAAATTATACGTTAAATTGGGATGAATTTGGAACTTGAATGAAAGAAGAAGAAGAAGAAGAAGAAGAAGAAGAAGAAGAAGAAGAAGAAGAAGAAGAAAAGGAAAAAGAAAGCAAAAGAAGGAGAAAACGTAGAACAGAAAATATTTAAAAAAAAAAGTAAAATAAGTAAGGTGGTCGAAAGTAGAATAAAAGTTAATAATGAATGAAAGAAAAATACGAAAAAAATAACGAGGAAAAAAGAAAAGAGAAAAATAGGGGAGATTTATTTATATTTTATTTATTATTTAAAATATCTGTGTGTTTAGTTTTGAGAAAAATAATTTGCCGACAAAGGAAAGAATAAAAAATATTTTCTAGCGACAAAAATATAACTTCGATTATTTCATTTTATAGACTTAAAAGTCATCAGGTCAATCGACAGTTTAGTACTTAGTGACTTCAACAATTAAAAATAAAAAATGGATTGGTTAGTTGGTTGTTTTTGTTTTACGTCATATCAACCCATTTCAGGTTATGTAAAGTCGAATCCAGTGTATTTAAAGAAAAAATTTTTAATAGAATATATTTGTTTTGTTTTTTCAAGTCGGTTTCTATTTAACCCATAGTTTGAACGCTAACAGGTTCTACCACTCCGGGTCAGAGTGGGCCTGAGAGCAATGGCAATTAAAGGGTGGTTCCACACTCCCCAAAGCTCGCAAGCTGGGGCCTCACCATCGGATATAGTTTAAGGTTATATTCAGGACCGAAAAAATGGAGGTTCAATAGTTAAAAACATAATATTTATGTAAACAAAAAAAAAACCTGGTACTCCTCGGCAACACCGTGTCGGGCTAGCTAGTATTATTTAATCCATCATTGATTTTCTACCGGGAGAATCGATATTTACAAACGAAATGTGTAAAACTGTTGGAATTGTATTATCATTTTCTGGTATTCATTTCCATTTCTTTGTGTGATATAAAAATGATTCTCTGTTAGAATATTGTAAACACTACATAATCACATTGACTGTACGGAAAATCGTAATTTACTTGAATTGTGTGTGTGTGTGTGTGTGTGTGTGTGTGTGTGTGTGTGTGTGTGTGTGTGTGTGTGTGTGTGTGTGTGTGTGTGTGTGTGTGTGTGTGTGTGCGTGTGTGTGTGTGTGTGTGTGCATTGTAGACAAAAATAAAATTGCGACTCGCAATTGCTTTTGAGCCTGACGACCATACGTGAGTAAAGCAGACTCTCGCCGTTTCTATGCAAACGAGACAATATACGGCGCATAAAACGAGCCCTGGAAAGAACGGGAGGTTGAGTTGGAAGACGGCGTGTTACGGAGACGGACATGTTTAAGCTTATTAGAAAAAACACGGGCGAAAAATATCACACAAATTTATTGGAATTAACTTTCAAACCTGAGGCCTTCGGGTTAAGATCAAAGTGTAGTATCTGTTCTTCAGATCTACACTGCAATTTCTTGTTCTCTGTCAGTGGAGAAGAAATCCTTCATGACTGAGACAATTTTTATTTTTGTTCCTTTTCTCCACATTAAAAAACGACCTTGGTGTCTAACTCTGTCCCGTGGGGAGGCATTGTAAATAGGAACTTTCAAACACCGATTCCAGTAAAATAACTGAAATCAAGCAACACTGAGCCGAGTCAGTACTCAAATAGGTAACCATTTGGGAATATCAAGGGCTGTATGCAGGCTGAAGAGAAATAGATACCCCCCGATTAATATTACCCAATACACGCTGCATAAAATAATGCAACGCCCCCACGACCCTGTAGGATTAAGGGGCTCATCCATCATCTATCATTATCATCACTCAGTAATATTGAGTAATTGGCAGTAACCATTTAAACTGCTTAGGTGCGCTTATACACATTAAAAGTATAACCGTATGTATATTATTTTCTAACCAAGCGCTTATAGAACATGGAATGAGTACATATGTAACGTTGCTATTACTTTTAAAGTGGAGCGAAATATATAGAGACAGTAGCAAAGGAAATAAAATTCTAAACGAACTTTTTTAAGTGAAAGAAAAAAGTTATTTATTTTCGTTTGTTTCACACGAGTCGCTGTCATGGATTTTCATTATTACAAGTATGCTCGCTCCTTTTTTTTTTTTCGCAAGATAGCAATCTGGTGCTGGGGTGCTGCCGTAATTCTCTTTAGAACTCATAGAAGTCGACCGGCTCGCTTCTTAAGATGTAGAAAGAGGGGGTTCGCCTGCTTGTTGAGCGTATCTTTCAAATTGCGACGCGTTTTTTCCTTTTTCTGATGTGCCTCTCTCTTTTCCTTCCTATCTTAATGTATATATATATATATATATATATAAGGTAAAATTAAAAGCCAAGAACAATGCGAGATTTTTTTTTTTATATAGAGTAAAATTAAATGCAAACAAAAGAAATAAAGTTCTTTTTTTTGTTGTTTGTTTTTTCTTTTTCACACAATTTTTTTTAACTCTAAACGACAGTAATTTTTTTTTTCTGTTGTATTCAATGGTGATATAAATCTCAATATATTTCAGACTTATTAGTCCATTTTCAAGAGAAGACAGCGGAAGAGTGTTCAAAATTGGAAAAGTAGTCGCAGAGTTTGCCACGTGATACCGCGAAATATAGAACAAAAAATGACGTTAGGAGAACGTTAAAATAAATCAGTTGATGTTTGAAATACTTGTTGCGTTTGTGAATCAAGGGAGATGACTATTCAAGCAAGGTTTTTTTTTGTTTTTTTTTTTTAATTATTGTTTTTCTTATGTTTTAAACTTATATTATAAAAGCGGAGCTCAATTCCAGTCTATTGTTTAGTGTGGGAGTATTTTTTGAAATAATTAAAGATTCGAGGATACGAAGTTGACCTACGTTTCTTGAAGAAGCAAGAATGTTGATGTGAAAATCTGGTTCTGAATTAATGCATATGCGAATATGTCTACTCAAACTATACAGATACCCATTTAGCCTAGACATCGTTTCTTTATACACCTCCATTCCTGCACATCCAGCCATTAATCTCATGGCAGACATTATAGCATCTAAAAACCCACAATGCTTCGGAATTACTCCAGGAGATCTCTTACAACTCCTCCGTATTATAGTAGACAACACTTACTTTACTTTCCTACAAAACACGTTCAAACAAGTATCTGGACTACCCATGGGCTCCAGTCTATCCGGTATTCTTGCCATTGCTTATATGGACAAACTCGAAAGACACACCCTTAGTACCTGCTATTCTTATCTCCTTTTTACTAGATATATCGATGACATTTTAATTATCACATACTCCCGCGAAGAAGCTATTAACATTTTCCACAAATTCAATAACGCCGACCCAAACTTAAAATTTACTATAGAACACCCAGACTCTTCGGAATCTCTTTCTCTACTTGATTTTAAAATACAAATAAAAAAAAATGGTGCCATATGCACTGAATTCTACAGAAAACCCGCCAGCAAACGCCTCTTCGTACATTTCAAATCTGCGCTACCTCTCAAGGACAAACTAAACTACGCACATGCCGAAATCTCACGCATACAAGACAAATGCACTAACATCTCCGACAAACATACACACACTAACAATTTCCTACAGACCCTCTCACTAAACGGCTACCCTAATACGATCCTATCCTCACTTAAAAAGAAAAAACGCAACACCCGACCCTTCTCTAACAATTGTTTTCTAAAACTACCCTTCCTCAGTGACAAAATCTCATCTTCAATCCGAAAAGCCATCCGCAGCGAGGGGCTCAACATTCAACTCATCCACACTGGATCTACTTTAAGACAACAGCTCAACCGAAAACATCCATCGCATACACCTTCCCCTTGTTCACTCTCTAATTGCCCAATATCACACACAGGTTTATGCTTTAAGAACCACGTTGTTTACGACCTACAATGCGCTAAATGCAGTGCATCTTACATCGGAAGCACTACCAGATTGCTTCATCACCGCATTAAAGAGCACTTAAACACTACTGCTTCGTCGTTCTATAAACATATTCGCACTTGCATTAATTCAGAACCAGATTTTCACATCAACATTCTTGCTTCTTCAAGAAACGTAGGTCAACTTCGTATCCTCGAATCTTTAATTATTTCAAAAAATACTCCCACACTAAACAATAGACTGGAATTGAGCTCCGCTTTTATAATATAAGTTTAAAACATAAGAAAAACAATAATTAAAAAAAAAAACAAAAAAAAAAACCTTGCTTGAATAGTCATCTCCCTTGATTCACAAACGCAACAAGTATTTCAAACATCAACTGATTTATTTTAACGTTCTCCTAACGTCATTTTTTGTTCTATATTTCGCGGTATCACGTGGCAAACTCTGCGGCTACTTTTCCAATTTTGAACACTCTTCCGCTGTCTTCTCTTGAAAATGGACTAATAAGTCTGAAATATATTGAGATTTATATCACCATTGAATACAACAGAAAAAAAAAAATGACTGTTGTTTAGAGTTAAAAAAATTTGTGTGAAAAAGAAAAAACAAACAACAAAAAAAAGAACTTTATTTCTTTTGTTTGCATTTAATTTTACTCTATATAAAATAAAAAAAATCTCGCATTGTTCTTGGCTTTTAATTTTACCTTATAATTTTCTTCAACAATGCTTCAAGCAAACTACAACCTACTTATATATATATATATATATATATATATATATATATATATATATATATATATATTTCATTCCCTAACGACAGACTTAAATAACGCCTTAAAAAGCTGACGCGACATTAACTCTGCACATGAGTCGTCAATATCCGTACGCATACTGGCTTAATCATTTAATGGATGAGACAGACTAGGTTACACAACGTATATAATATATTCGTTAAAAAAGTAATTCATACATAAGAGTAAATAAAATGCGTAACGTTACCCAACACGTTGTAGCCTCAGTCGCAAATTAGACAAAGGATTAGAAAGAACTTTTTTCACTTTTTTTCCGTTATAATAACAACATTTATTTCCTCATCACGCATATCTTTTCGATGCGGCTGTGACATCACCCACATCTCTAACGCGATCTTCAACCACGTATCGCACGTGATCGTCTTTTCAACATGTATGTTCCTTTCATTGTTTTCTTGTTTCGTTACGGTGACGCCATTTCGCTACCAGCTCGGTATTTGCATATAGCCGTCCGCGCAAAGTAACAAACGCATTTGTTAATAGTAACAGTAATAGCTCTTGAGTCATTGCTTTTATTTTCATTTCGTTTTTGTTTCTAGCTATGCATTTTTTTTACAAGAATATTTTTATATTAGCAGTAAACGTGGAAATTCCATGAAATGAGAAATTTATTGAATCAACAAATATGTTTTGATAAAACTGATATTTTTCTAGATAGGTCAAAAAATTATTTTTTTAAACAGAAAAACCATTAACACGCAGCAAATATGAGTTTATTGACATGGCTATAAAAATAGTGCCTATTGTATTTCAAATATAGAATAGACCCAAATGATATAAATTACTAATAAATACTCAAAAAGTAATATTATGCTACATAGTTCAATATAAATAATAAAATCACATTGTAAGAGACAATCCTTTATTTACTCTTTTAGTTCAGCATATCTTGGCAGACGATGTTCTTTTTTGCCCTGTTTTTTTCCAATGTTTAGCTGACGTTTGGATTCGATGAAGAACTGCTGCACGTCAAAACTATTATAAGTTCATTTCGTTTAAACCATAATAATAATGAGCATATACATTATTATAATGATGTTCATAAAATTAGGCTATAGCAAAGGGGGGCACTCTCACGTTCTTTTTCAGGGTTGCAAGATTAGCCTTTTTAAAGCAAAATTTCGCGAATTTGGCTTTATTTGAAATAGTTTGGCTTTCGAAAATTGTATTTGGCCTTTTTTCAAAGCGTAGCGTACGGACTATTTTGGCCAGTAAATATTTAATTAAACTAAATTGGTCTAGAACCCTAGCTCCACTTTATGATGATTGAATCTTTAGTAATAAAATTATTGGATGTAAATAATGTCCAAAATTTTGAAGATTTGCATACACCCCATACAAACCTGTATTTTTTTCCTTGATGTTGCATTTTATCTCATCAAACGTGAGGTACACTATCACTTCCTCAATAATATTGTATTGGAGAAAACTTGAAATAAAATGCTCCTCTATAGCGCCATGATACCGTCTGTATCTTCGATGAAAACATAGCTATCTTTAGATATTAAAAGAACTATAGAGGAAGATTGTTGTGCATATGCTTGTTTGATTTTTGCTGTAGAAAACTTTTGCATTTTTAGGATAAAAATTATCTTGTATTTCAGCAGACAACTAAATATACTAATTATTCTTCATCTGACCAAGCTTGCACTGCTGTTTTCTTGTTCCTGTCTTGAAAGCATCTTTTTTAAAGATGAGTGAGATTATCTGAGAAGTTAATTTCAATAAGATTGGAGAAAACATCATCTTCGTCAAACCAGTCCTTTCGATTATTATCCTTCTTGGCCTTTTTGGTCAAGATCAAAGTGTAGTATCTGTTCCGGCAGATACTGCACTTAAGATAATTTGTACCAGTCAATGGAGGGGAAACCCTCTATACTGGGACAATTATTATTTTTGGTAACCAGAGTGACCCCTTTTAGGGGAGCTGGTTTTTACCTCACATTAAAAACGGCCTTGTGCCTAATTTGCTCAGTGGGGGAGCAAATAAATACCATCTGTTCCGGCAGATGCTGCAAGCTATGACTAGCTATGACTAGCAAAGACCAGATGTGGGGGCAACCCCACATGCCTGACCTTTAACCAGCTCCCATTTCCCACCTCTCGGGAGCAGGTCCCCCCTTTCCCTTCCCCCTCCCTTCACTCCTCACATTAAAAATTGGCCTTGTGCCTAATTTGCTCGGTGGGGGAGCAAATAAATACCATCTGTTCCGGCAGATACTGCAAGCTATGACTAGCTAGGACTAGCAAAGACCAGATGTGGGGGCAACCCCACATGCCTGACCTTTAACCAGCTCCCATTTCCCACCTCTCGGGAGCTGGTCCCCTTTTTCCCTTCCCCCTCCCTTCACTCCTCACATTAAAAATCGGCCTTGTGCCTAATTTGCTCGGTGGGGGAGCAAATAAATACCATCTGTTCCGGCAGATACTACAAGCAAAGACCCTATGTGGGGGTGACCCCACAGATAAGACCTTGGTCAATGTAGGGGAAACCCTTCATACCAATTGTCACTATCCAGCTCCCCTACTCCCCGGGGAATTGGTCCCCATTTCCCTTTCACTCCTAACATTAAAAATCGGCCTTGTGCCTAATTTGCTCGGTGGGGGAGCAAATAAATACCATCTGTTCTTCAGATGCTGCACTTCCATTTCTTGTTCTATTTCGGTGGAGGAGGAATCCTTCACGACTGAGACAATTTTTTTATTTTTGTACCTTTTATCCACGTTAAAAAAAACGACTCTGATGTCTAACTCTGTCCCGCGGTGAGGCATTTTAAATAGGTATTATCTACTCCAGTGCTGTAGACTTTACTCTGTAAGAGGTACATAGTCCCTTCTTTCTGCTTTTGTAGTTATTAAAATATCCATTGATATCATGATACGCTTGTAGCTTGAGGTGGATTTTTTTATTGGATTATATTTGGATGCAAAGAACAGTAAAGAACGAAACGCAGTATAAAAATAAAAGGCAACATTTTTAATAAATTCTAACGCTGGTTTCTCTCTGCCAATAGTTCAAAAGTTCTAGGAAACAACCAGAAAAAAACTTTACATTCTCTCTCCTCTGTAAATATTAACAGAACTGCCCTGATCCCTCGGAAGATGTAAAACGATCATTTAATGAAAACTTCCATGTAGCTTTGTGTAAAAATGTCTGAACTAGAGGTTGTTTTTTTTTTACACAGTGATCACCATTTATCAAGGCCCGGAAGCCACTCAGGGATAAGGGTTATTGCAAGTACATTACGTTAGTGTGGAGAGGTTAAATATTGTATCCTTATATGCGATCTCATATTTGAGGAGCTGGGGTTTTTTTTTTGGGGGGGGGGATTCTGTTGCAATAGTTCGCACTGTAATAATTTTGGAGATTCTCTCGGGATAGAATCTTCTCGCCACGGTCTTTTCCTAACTCTGTTTTGAGTATGCACTGACGTCATGCTGTCAAACTGAGTGACAGGCTTCTAGTTAGAGTTGGATTTTAATAGAAACAAGTTGTTATTAGCCATGCAGTTCAACCTTGGTGAAATCAATTTTGACAATTTCTACCATGATAACGGATTTAACTACGATTGTTTCTAGATGTTTTCACATAATTTTTTGGGAATACGTCTGTCTGCTTCTGCTGTTGTG
Organism: Euprymna scolopes; assembly: GCF_053919585.1. Taxonomy (NCBI): domain Eukaryota; kingdom Metazoa; phylum Mollusca; class Cephalopoda; order Sepiida; family Sepiolidae; genus Euprymna; species Euprymna scolopes. Next base: position 12,204,122 of record NC_136490.1, read on the forward strand.
TTATTCTCTTTGATAATCTGCGTGGGCCAACACCACCATTGTGGATTTCTTTTGACTTTTTTGACATAGACGGTTGCCCATATAATTATATCTACATTATAAAAATTGTTTTTATATAATTTATTATAATTTATAGTAAAATTAATTCATCCACCTTAGAATATATACGTGCATGATACGAGATGATAAATTTATTTCATAATTTCTAGTGGTATCTCTTTTACAAAAGTAGTACAAACAAAAACTATGCCGTAAAAACGATACACGAACAAGAAATCAGACCATTTAGTTTTGTTGTACTTAGCAGCTATCCTGATTTTATATTCGTGAAGAGTCCTTACGAGGAAGGAACGTGGAACATAATATCTAGCTTAGTTGCTATATACATATTCATAACTTTATATATATACTAGCATGGGTGCCCGGCGTTGCCCGGGTGTTTGGAGGTGTATGCTGAGCAAAAAAAAGGGGGTAATTTTTTAAACTTTGACCCCTATTATGACCCCTGAAAATTTATTGTTTTGGGCTCAAATCAAGTTATTAAGTTAGATCCATGTCCACGAAAGCTATATCTAAAATTTAAAGTGTGTAGACCCAAAATTGTCGGAGAAGTTTGGTAGAGTTCTCAAAGCTCAAATCGTTGAACTTTGACACCTTAATCGCCAAATTTCTGGCTAAAAACCGATCACATAGATTTTTCCAAATCTCAGTACCCTGTATATCAAATTTCGAGTCTGTAGACTAAAAATTGACAGAGTTATTTCGTAGGGAAATGTACACAGACACACACACACACACACACTTTCACTTTTATAGATATATAGATTTAAAATTTGAGTCTGACAGAATGACAAAATTATATTGCAAACCGATATATTAAACAAACGAACTTCAAAGAGACAAATGAACACATAAGTAAAAACAATTTGTATTAGAAAACATTTATTATTCCACGTCTTTTTTTACAGACCTGACGACTGAGGTTCGCTCTTAATAAAAATTGTTTTTTATAGTCTTAATTTTGACTTCCTTTTTCATAAAAAACTAAAAAAAAAAATCAAGAAAGAAAAGAAATTTAATTTTATTTTTTCATTAATTTCTTTCTGTGCAAAGCAATTCTTTCAAACTTACTCTGTTTCCAAAATGTTTTTATTTTATTCCCCTCCCCCTTCATTCATTTTCCTCCGCATCCTGGCAAGATTACTGTACACATAGATTCGAAAAATAGTCAAAAACAAATATATAAATAAATGTTATCAAAGGCAAGATAAGTTACTTTTCTACCTAACTGGATATCTTTTTTGTGTTTTTATTCAATGTAATATATTTATTCAGCTCGAAAAACATACAGTGTTTACCGATGTGTTGGAAAATTCAAGATGGCGTCTCACACCCTCTTTAACACCGTAAGTTTGGGAAAAGGTGTTATAAATAAAAAAAACTATACAAAATACTATTAAAAACCCGCCGAATATATGTCAACCTATGTCACGGTAACATATATTGAGCGAGTTTTTAACAGTATTTTAACAAGGCCCATCGTAAAAACTGACCCATTAATTTTCCTGAAGTAAAAACTATATAGTTTTTAAACTTTTAAAACTATACATTCTAAAAAGAAAACTGTTCGAGTGATTTTTTTTTTTTTTACATGGGTGTCACCACTTATCAAGGCCCAGAGGCCACTCAAGGATAAGGGTTAATAGGTATACATTAGTCATTGTGATTTTAGCATAGTAAACAGTGGGAATTTTGTAACTTGGATTACTTGAAAAAGAGAACTGTTCGAATGATTGAAAATGAAAACAAAATAACAATGTAAATATATTGATAAGAAAAAAACAAAAACAAACGAAGTTTCCGTTTCAGGAACCCGAGTTTAATTTTATGTCGTAATCATTCAACTCGTTAGCGGTTTTATTCAGCGATTAGGGATAACCATACGACATATCTAATTACCAAAGCGATTTTTTTTTAATTTTTTTTTTTATTAAAACTAAACCTGTTTAGTTTTAATGAACCAATTTTTTTAAAGCCAACACTTTAGTTATTTTGAGAGCGTGCAACTGCACCCGAAAGGTTGATTAGGAAACTCCAAATCCTTTTATGACTCGAAAAAAAAAAAGGGGGGGCTTTTTATCGGCTTAAATGATAAACTAATGTTAAATATTAGTATTTGCCATCGATTCTGAAATAAAATGAAATCCTGACATTGTGATCATTTTTGCAGGTGTTATGTGCCAAATATTGAAATAAGAATGTTTAAATTCAATTATTGTAATTTAAGTCTTTAATTTTAAAGTCGATTTTATTTATAAAATATCTTTTTAGAAATCAATCTCAAAAACAATCTGAACAATAAATCTCTTTTGTTATGGCTAAGTTTTTGTCAAGGGTAGAAATTATAATAGACAAGTATTCATCCATGATGACATTTTACCGATTTCCTGGTTTACAGGTATTCTTGCTAAATTTCTTCGAAAGAATTGACATAAACAATACTTCAACTAAATACGTATATTTCATGCAATAATGACTTTTATTTCTTCTGACTTTTCCTAAACTAAACATAAAACATCGGTTAGGGTTAGTTTAACATTCTGTAAAAGTACCTTCCGTTTTTTTTTTGTTTGTTTTTTTTTGTACTTCTGCAGAGAAGGTAAAAAACCGATAAAAACTGGATATATATATTTTTCGTGTTTTTATTCAATTTAACATGTTTATTCAGCTCGAAAAGAATACAGTGTTTACCGATGTGTTGGAAAATTCAAGATGGCGTCTCACACATTCTTTAACACCGTAAGTTTGGGAAAAGGTGTTATAAATAAAAAACTATACAAAATACTATTAAAAACCCGCCGAATATATGTCAACCTATGTCACGGTAACATATATTGAGCGAGTTTTTAACAGTATTTTAACCGGTTTTTTATTCATTACACCTTTTTCCAAACTTACCGTGTTAAAGAGAGAATCGGCCGCCATCTTGAATTTTCCAATACATCGGTAAACACTGTATGCTTTTCGAGCTGAATAAACATGTTAAATTGAATAAAAACACGAAAAATTTGCCTTTGATAACATTTATTTGTTATATATTTGTTTTTTGGCAACTTATTCGAATCTATGTGTACAGTAATACAAACCCGAAATGAATTTAAGACCACGAGTGAAATGAGAAAAAGAAGTCAGCGGGTTTGGTTGCCATAACAA
>NC_136490.1:12212334-12272334 GCF_053919585.1 Euprymna scolopes
GTCTTCTATATTTCCTTTTTCCTCTCTGTATATGTCTCTGTGTATTTATCTATATCGTTTAAATCACCCACATTCCACAGATTTTCTTTTATTTCCAACTTAAAAATTAATCCATACTGTAACGTGACACACACGCTTATATATATATATATATATATATATATATATATATATATATATATATAGTACCCACACGTAGTATGCACTCTACATTACTCAAGCGACCAAGACAAAGACTAACTCGACCTTATTTTTTAGTAATAACTACATTTAGTTCCTCATTCTCCTGCCACGCGTGACTTCGCGTTACGGCTGTAATGTCACTCACGTTTTATTACGCGCGACTGCGCTCTATTACACTACACTTTTCTTTATTTACCTTCTAGTATTAAACTATTCTTGGCGTTCTTTGTTGGTTGATATAACATAATCCTCTGATAATAGCATTTTCAAAATTCCTAACGCTAGTGGCTTTTACTGTTATATAGTCAGGTGGGAGATATATATTATAAAACGTGTCATATGTTGTATGTGAATATATCTCATAACGACGTACACGTGTAATAGTTGGGTTTTATATTTTATCTGTATCTTCGTGTACGTGTAAATGCGTGTATGCGTATACGTCGTATCATTTAGTTGATCGTCTAGTGTGTATATTTTACCATTTATGCAACAGTTCTAACAGGAAACGATTGACGTGGACGTATCGAAATTGTAGACAACACATACCTTAATCATTTATGAACCTTTATTCTCATGATCTGGGAGGCATTTTCAGAGATTACAGGTTGTTTAGATCTTGGTTGTCCGAAGTGACGCCGCTTCCCAAGTCATCTTGATCGTCCGTTCACTCCGATGTCCAGCTAGATTCTCCCCAAATCTACATACATCACGTGTTTCTTTACATCATATCATTACGTGTCACTGACCAACCTAATGTAACCCCAATCTAGTTATTTGTTTATGCAAACCCAAAAATAATGTTTACATCTATTTTGTATTTTCACATTCCTTTTGTGATTTATATCTCAATCACTTTTTCTCCAGTTTAATTGTTTATTTTTCTAATCATATTAATTGATCCAGCGACCAACCGTCGGTCAAATCAATTAATAATAATAATAATAATAATAATAATAATAATAATAATAATAATAATAATAATGTTTGGACCCTTGGCCCTGCTTGCCACAGTTAACACAGATACTACGCAATGATCACAGCCTAAAGGGTCATAACATTACATTACTGATTTTGAAAAAACGAATACTGTTTCAAAGTTTGTCTAATTTGTCACAAAACCTTATGACAAAATAATTAGCCTGTCTAATTCTGTTGCATTTATATTTTTATTTTAGTCAAAGTTGGCAATGAATTATAAATCTGTTTGTATTTCAGACCCATAAAAAAGACAACATTTCGTTTATTTGTAACTTAAAATCATAGAAATTCAAACAGTAAGAATAGAAAGTAAGTAATGTATGATGTAATTAAAAGTTATATGTGTATGATATGAAATCTGGGTTAGGATGTGTCTAACTGATGAGTCCAAATCAGGACGAAAACTCGTGGCTTAGACTCCTAGTTTGTTAGCTTTCATGCCTCATGCGAATTGCGACATTGTTTGAGTATATATATATATATATATATATATATATATATATATATATATATCCATGCCGTCATGTTCCGCGATAAGAATTCTTATAAAGACTAGAAAAGCTTGCTTTGCCTAATCACTACAGTTAGAGCAAAACGATGCAATTGCAGTTACGATGTGGAAAAAATGAATACAATTCTTAATTCCTCATTGAATAAGAGATTTTATTCTCGAAGTATTATATATATATATACATATATATATATATATATATATTTATAGTCATCCACATATAGTACTGTTTCGCTGTTTCACAGCTCATCAGTGCAACTACCTCACGCCAGGATCGAAACCCGACCGCGCATATGACAGTCGGAACTTCTAACCGTTGCTGCTATGCGGGAAGTAAAGTAACAATGTATTAACGTTGTGCAAATACCTAAGCTCAATTTGTTTACACCAAGAGCATCGCTTCATATACTAATGGTATTTGTATATCACTTCCCAATATGTTCAACCCAAGATAGGGAGCATTATATGTGTGTGACCTTTTTTTTTTAGAATACTAGGAGTTGTATTGAGCCGACACATAGAGATTTCCATGTTAATATCTGGAAACTCTTTAAAAATCCACTGTGAAAGAGTCACCCTCATTATTGAGTTATGCATCAAGGAAACTGATATACACAGGGTGCGGAGAAAGTCCCTGATTGAATTTTCAAAAATTAAATTAAAATATTATTTATTTTCGAAATTTTCCTACTTTTGGCTCCTTTTCTTTGCAGACATTTTTATATTTTTATGTTTCAGCTGCAAATTTTCCTAAATTGAATTTCAGTTTTGAAGAAATGAGTCAACGTGAAGCTATTATCCAGCTACATTGCGAAGGAAAGACAAACCTGGAGAATGTCAAGTTTTTAAAAGCCCCAAAATCGGCAGTTCAAGGTGCGGTAAACCCCTACAAAGAACATGGGACAACAGATGATCGACCCAGATGTGGACGACTCAGAACTGCTTGTACATCATCCAAAACTAAGATCATTAGGGAGCGAATAAGGAGGAACCCCAAGAGAAGCACAAGAGAAATGGCTAGGAGCTTGGAAATTGACAAAAAAACGTTAGAACCATTGTAAAAGAAGATCTCAAGTTGTCCTCATGTAAGATGACGAGCAGACAACAATTCACGACATTGCAGAAACAAAAGAGCCTGGAAAGAGCCAAGATTCTCTTGAATCGAATGAAGAATGGACGCTGGTGAAATCAACTTTTCTGGCGAGAAAATGTTCACTGTCTAGGCCAAATTCAACTCGCAGAACCGCAGAATTTTGATAAAGAGCGCGGATAACATTTATTATTCCGTGAAATCTGTTTTCCGTCGTCAAAACCCTGCATCGGTAATGGTTTTGGCTGCCATATTTGAGAGTTAGAGATCACCCTCATTTTTTGTTAAAGAAGGCGCAAAAAATAACGCAAACTCGTACATCGAGGATATTTTGACTTCTGCAAATGTCGAAATGAAGAAGCTTTCAAAGATAGGCCTTTTACATTTCAACAGGATGACGCACCCTCTCACACTGCAAACAAAACGCAAGATTGGTGTGAGAGTCACTTTCCTGCTTTTTGGAGGAAGAAAGTGTGGCCTCATTCATCTCCAGACTTAAACCCTGTGGACTTTTGTGTCTGGTCCATCATAGAGAATGAAAACCCGCGCTATAGATCATGATAATACGGAGTTCTGAAGAAGTCCCTTAAGCGAGAATGGGCCAAAATTCCCCAATAAACCCTCCATGCCGCAGAGTTTCAGGGGAAAAGTTGAACGGATTATTGCAGCTAATGGCGGGCATATTGAAAATAATTAAGTAGAAATGTAAAATGGAGTACTACGATATTGAGTGATGAGTTTTGTTTGATTTCATTCTTTATTAGTTGCTAATTTAACATTTTTACAAGAACGGGGACTTTCTCCAAACCCTGTAAAACCTAGCATCTACTGTCTTCTCTGTCTTGTGGCGTCATCTGAACCGACTGAGTTTTGAAATAGTTCCAAAATATGTTTCACAAAAGTCTTTACTACAATATAGAAATTATTTGTGTTGATTTCGGGCAAACAAGTTACCTGAACTTCATATGGCTTGATCTGACAGGTAGTTTATATATATATATACATACATATATATATATATATATATATATATGTATATATATATATATATATATATATATATATATATATATATATAAACGACAGACAACCACAAAATTCGCGCATAAGCCTGCAGAGTCCTAGAGTGGACGAAACGCGGAATATTCAGTGTAGCTTAATCGCCATATATATGTTATAACTTACTAACTAGCTCTACCTACGTATTGAGCACTTAAAGTAAATACTTAAAGTTTACGCATAAATAAGTAAGTAAATACTTCATGTTTACGCATAAATTTATACTTTATAAACGTGTTTTCTTATTCAGTAAAATGGGAGGTGACGGTGATCAAGTGGTTAACGACACGGACTGACGGCATCGGAGTTTTAAGTTCGAATCCATTTCATTCCATAAAAATCACTTTCACTTAGGATGTTGTCAACTTTCTTGTGGTCCTTTCCGTAAGTGCCTTTTTAGAAAGAATTCTAGCTACAAAAAAATCAGGGAAACCAATGCCAGCAATAGAACTTTCGGATTCATATGAGATGATGATGATGATGATGATGATGATGATGATGATTAGGTAAAATGCAGAAAACAGGTGTACTTAAACCACGACACAAGCTAACATATGATGATGAACATCTGTAAAGACGAATTTGGACCAGTATATCGACTAATAAAAATAATATTGTGTTTTAGTAAGACAAGTTAATGGAATATCTGTAAATAATGTGATTGTTGCAGCAAATGACTTCGAAGAATCCAGATAAGTTTTGTAAACGATATGAACTAAATAATTAAACCAAACCAGGTTAGTCCAAATGCCAGACAGTACAACTAATTTATTTATTGCGGACCATTATCCTCATCTTTTTTTTTAGTTGTTAGACGCATGCAAGCGACTCTATAAGTCACTCGGTCGGTCGGTCTGTCGGTCTGTCCGTAACACTTTTGTGCTTGGCCTTTTTGGTTAAGATAAAAGATATGTTATTAATAGATGCTGTTCTTAGCTTTTTAAGTTTTTCTTGGTCTTCGGGCCAGGATCAAAGTGTAGCACAAATGAAATTTTATTAATATTGTTATCTTTTTTGTATTTTTTTATATAAATAAAAAATGTTTTAAAATTGGGCTGAAGTAGGAACCCCCCTCCCACCACACACACATAAATACAGATTTAAAGGGATAACCATGATAAAAGAGGCTGCCCGAGAGAAAAAATCATTTAAAATTTACAACAAAGACGAGATGGATCAACCAACCTCACCACCACTCCCTTCTTTTTGAGTTGGCCTTGTGCCTAAGTTTTTTGTTCATTTTCCCAATTGTATTTTTTTCCTGTCAATAAAAAATAAATATCTCAAAGTGTAGTATCTGTTTCGGCAGACACTGCAAGACACGGCAACACCACATTGGTCAATGTAGGTGAAACCCTTCATACCAATTGTCACTATCCAGCTCCCCTACTCCCCGGGGAGCTGGTCCCCATTCCCCCTTCACTGTTCACATTAAAAATCGGCCTTGTGCCTAATTTGCTCGGTGGGAAAGCAAATAAATACCAACCCCATATATAAGACCTTGGTCAATGTAGGGGTAGCCCTTCATACCAATTATCACTATCCAGCTCCCCTACTCCCCGGGGAGATGGTCCCCATTTCCCCTTCACTCCTAACATTAAAAAATCTGCCTTGTGCCTAATTTGCTCGGTTGAGGAGCAAATAAATACCCTTTTCTTGGCCTTTTGGCCAAGCTCAAAGTGTAGTATCTGTTCTTACTACATGCTGTACTTAGGTTTGTATCTTTGTGATATAAGTGGGGGATCACTTTTCTGTATTAATTTAATGTAAAATGATCACCCACTTTACGACGTCAATCTTAAAGCCATTCAAGTCATTCTCCAGATCATTCAAGTTGTTTTTGAAGGATTCCAGTTATTTTTAAAGCATTCAAATCATTCTAAAAGTCATTCAATTCATCCTAACGTTCATCAAAGTCATTCTAAGTCATTTGCTTTTTATTTATTTGAGTCATTTCAGACCATTTCTCGGTTATTTTAGTTTATCTTTAAGAATTTCATGTCAATCCTACATTCACGCATTCATATTTTACACGAGAGCACGCGACCAATGGCTATCGGCCTTGTTGTTTCACGACGTTTCGGCCAACTATTCCTCTAGCCTTCGTCAAGTGGTAACCGAGACGGGATAGGAACTCCGAATCTCTTTACTGCATTCACAGCAATTACTGCCTTCCATAGTTGTTTTCGTCTTACCACGTTTTGGCCAAGTAAGCTTCTGGTCTGCTTTGGGTAGAACTGAAACCGCCATCTTCACAAAATTCTCACCTAGCGGTTTCAATCCTACCCAAAGCCGGCCAGAGGCTTACTTGGCCAAAACGTGGTAAGCCGACAACAACTATGGAAGGCAGTAATTGCTGAGGATGCAGTTAGGAGATTCGGAGTTCCTATCCCGTCTCGGTTACCACATGTTGGCCGGAACGTCGTGAAATAACAACTAAAAAATGAGGATAATAGTTCGCAATAAATAAATTAATTAAAAATACTCATCCTTATAATGACTTCCAAGTAAATAATATTTTATTACGACTAATTTCATAAAATGAAATATTGGCAGATTGCAATCACAAAATATCACGATATTCACACTATTAGCATAAATGGATGAGTGAATCTGTAACAGAGCGCGTATGAGCTTGTGTGAAAATATCATTAGCAACCGAAAGATAGATGGCTAGCGATGATATTAGCAGCAGCAGCCATGTGAACACTATGCAAATTTGCAAGTGTGCACGCACTTGCGTCACGAGAAAAAGAAAGAAAAGGACAGCACTTGGTATAAGAAAAGGACGAGATGGATGCGTGGCTCTGTGGTGGCGACGAGAGACTTTTAAGCTGTTGTCGAAACGGTAGGGTTTTGTTAATCTCATGGCAGCTGAAATGAACAGTAAAATCAAACAAGAAGCAGATATTATTTGGAATGTTACGGTAATAAATGCCTTTTGCTAAAATAGAAAAAAAGCCGAGTCGGATATATTTATTTTACTTAGTAGTCACCAGTTATTCAGGCCCGATAGCCACTCGATGATAAGAGTTAATGAATGTAAAGTGGTAGTTTATGATGCAAAGTCGTTAATGATGCAAATTGGGTAACATTTAATTATTTATAAGGACGGCTCAAAAAGCACTTGTTTATATAGGATTTAAAGACTTCTATGTTGTATTCAACTGGGGAGCAGACCAGCAGAACAGTAGTCCACAGACAAGCAGTTCTGAGAAAGAAGCTTTGTGAATGGAATCTGCGTTTAGACTTAGATACAGATACAGAGTGAGAGAAAATCGTATATCATGGTTGTAGCTAGTTTTTTTTTTTTTTGAGGGGGGGGTTGTACATGTTTGGCAAGGTGTTTTAGATTGGGGTTGAGTCGGACACTTGGAAGTTTGTTTGTTCTTTTACGACGATACTGGACGGCCTGAAGGAGGTGGGGTCCAAGAGAGGTTTGAACTGAATCAAACACGGTTCGAGCGATACGGCCATGTTACAGACCAGAGATAAATTGGCCGGATCGTAAAGCAACATTAGATGCATATACACGGCAAATATTGAAATGGATGACGAAGTAAAGATTCATTAAGATAAAAGTGCGCGTGTGTATAATCGGATAATGAATGGGATAATGCAAAATATATCCATGAAATGTGAAAGCGATGTGAATTGAGCGATAAACAATTTTTGACAGTGAAGTTACAAAAGGAAACACAAAGACAAACTGGTTAGTTGCAATTCAAATGGAGATAATAAGAATAAAAAGTAAAATAGTCAATTTGTAAAAATTGAATCTGATTGGAACAAAGCCGATAGGCATTAGTCGCGTGCTCTCCTGTAAAATATGAATGCGTGAATGTAGGATTCACATGAAATTCTTAAAGATAAACTAAAATAACCGAGAAATGAGCTGAAATGACTTAAATAAATAAATATAAATGACTTAGAATGACTTTAATGAACTTAAGGATGAATTGAATGACCTTAACATTGACTTGAATGCTTAAAAATAACTGGAATCCTTCAAAAACAACTTGAATGATCTGGAGAATGACTTGAATGGCTTTGAGACTGACTGGTTGTAAAGTGAGTGATCATTTTACATTAAATTAACACAGAAAAGTCATCCCCTACTTATATCACAAACTTAAAAATATAAGTACAGCATGTAATAAAACACATACTACACTTTGATCTTGGCCAAAAGGCCAAGAAAAGCTGTATTTATTTGCTCCCCCACGGAGCAAATTAGGCACAAGGCCGATTTTTTTAATGCGAGGAGTAGTGGAGCTGGATAGTGACAATTGGTATGAAGGGTTTGTACTAATTTGCTTCCCCACTGAGCAAATTAGGCACAAGGCCGTTTTTTAATGTGGAGGGAGAGGGAGGGGGAAGGGGGTCAGCACCCGATGGGTGGGAAATGGGAGCTGCATAGTGACAATTGGTATGAAGGGGCGCCCCTAAATTGACCAAGGTCCTATATGTGGGGTTTCCACCACACACGGTCCCTGCCTGCAGCATCTGCCGGAACAGACACTACACCCTGATCTTGGCCAAAAGGCCAAGAAAAGCTTAAAAAGCTAAGAACAGCATCTATTAATAACATACCTTTGATCTTAACCAAAAAGGCCAAGCACAAAATCGTTATGGACAGACCGAGGCCGACCGACCGACCGACCGGACGACCGACCGGACGACCGACGGAGTGACTTATAGAGTCGCTTGCACGCCACTGCTAATGAACATAAAAAATGTTAATAATTGTAAGCAAAAAATAAAAGAAAAACGGAGAAACAAAATAATTTTTTTTCAATTACTAAATCAATTGAAATATCGAATGTTTTGTAAATTTGTTTTTTTGCATTTAAGACGCAAAATTAGAAATTTGACAACATAGTTTGTATAACTAGATTAAAACAGACAAACGACTGAATTTTAAGAATTAAGAAAAGCAAAAAGTAATAATTAAGAAAAGTAAAAGCAAAAATGGAAAATTATATTAACACCAAATAAACCAAAGATATTCAGATATTTTTATAAGAATTATCGGGTAAGATAAAAGATATATAATAAAAAGGCGAGAGAGAAGAAAGAATTTAAGTTGATTAAAATATAAACTCGGAACGTTGGTAATGATATCTACTGGACCGATAGAAGGATCCCACCATTTTTCCAGCGACCTTGTCAACGGATTTGTATGTATTTGTATTTGTTTTAATACATTTTAGCTTTTCTAACTCATTCCCGTGTTTTCCTTGGTGACTCTCCCTCGGCCAACAATATGTACTATTATTAAATAAATAAGCGATAAGTTTATTCTTATGGTCATATATGTGAACACTGTTATACTCATTGGGAATGCTACGTTACATAAAACTAAAACGTTACACTTCTTATTGGTTGTTGAATGTCTTCTTTCTCAGGTTAAATCACGAAGGAAAACTCGAAACACACAAAAGTTTTACATTGCTCATATTTATTGTTGATGCAAGTCAAAATTAAACTGTTTTTGTTTTTAATTCTAATTATATTATATACTAGCAGTTCAGTCCGGCTTTGCTCGGGCCCTATGTACGGTTTATAACTTGTCCTACATGTGAATACACTTTATGTAAGATTCCAAATGTTTAGACCAAAATCTGTCTGAGTAATTTCGTAAGTACCGATGAGGTCATTTTTTTAACTTTGACCCCAATTTTGACCCCTTAACATTCATTATTTGGGTCACAAATAAAATACTAAGTTTTACCCATGTTAAAGTTACCTACATCTAAAACTTCTAGTCTTTAGACCCAAAATTGGCGGAGGAAATTGATAGAATCTACAAAGGTCAACTCTTTCAACTTTGACTTCTTGGCAGCCAACCTTTCCCCCCAAAACTGATTAATGATGATTGTGTTCGTGAGTTTCGGAAAAGTCTGACGAGTATTTTAATATATGTTATCTTTGTAATTACCCAAAAATATAGACCTGACCTGGGATTAAAATTCGATGAGTGTGAAGCTCATTCAGGATCATATCTCGTACTGATGAAACGATCAGTAAAGTGCCCAATATCATTAAACGACTTTAAAACAATAATATTGTATATTAATGGATGAAAATTAATGTAAAAGTCATATAATCACTGTAAATTATTTGTATTTACGATGATTGTCTTACAAATTGTATAAACTATTCCATACGCATCACATTCTTTGGCTACCTTGTATCGATTTGTGCACATTCTACGGATGCTAAAACTGATTTATGATAAAACGCTTTTGTTAATTCATCAATAAACTTACTTTAACTTCTTATTTAATTTTTTATAAATATTCAAGATATCTCGTATTGATGAGACGATCACTAGAGTGCTCCCCATATGATTGAATTCTATAAAATAAATATCCATCGAAAATGAAAGAGGAGTGTGAATTTTGATAACGATATACATTTTTTCTACGGATACTCATAAGGATTCATGATAAAATGGTTTTCGTTAATTTATTGATAAATCTAGTTGAACGACTTACTTAAATATTTGATATAAGTAGTTGTCTATCTAATATTTCGATTTGAGCTCAGAAAATATGTTTCCCTGTTCAATTTCAGTAACTTTGCTTCTCGGTCACTGATATATGAAACAAAACGCCACAGTCCTTCAGATTCCGCATGACAACAGATGGCAAATTACTTGATCGCCCATCCATCCCTGATGCCGTCCATAATCTCTTTTATTCTCCGACTTCCCCGATGTATCACTTGATCGGGATGAGGAAAAGAAAAGAAAAACCTCGACATAAAAATGCCGACTCAGTCTTTGTGCTTGCAACCGGCACCAGAACTTAACAATGGTAAAAAGATTTCTTTTTCCATATGATAAATATCAAGGCCAAGAGATACAATTACCGAATCTATTATAAAAGGGTGTTGCTTCACTGCGAAGTGGGATGAGCTTAGAGTTACTCGTGTTCGGAGTTGGAAAATAGAATTGATATCATCACGAATATTTTTGCTAGTTCTTTAAAAGCATAATAAGCCGAGAATAATAACAAGGGTAATATTCAAATTAGAAAAAGTGCCTGGTCTTTAGACTAAGATCACAGTATAGTATCTGTTCTGATGCTATACTTAACTTTATGTATCCTTAGTCAATGCAGGTAGAAACCCTTCTATAACAAGGCAATTTTATTTGTGCCTACTTCCAGAGTGACCTTTTTTTGGAGAGTATTTTTATCCTCCACATTAAAAGCGACTTTTTGTCAGATTTTGCTTTCGTAGCGAAGAAAATAAATTATTTCAAATAGGTTTCCTCAACTTCAGCATGTACTGCAGATTTTATTCATATTAACCGCAAACAAAGCACATTGCCACTTATACATAACTAACTAATGTAAATTATGGACAATTTAAATGAAAGTCTAAGTAGGGAGTTGAGCAGCCAGATGTCTGTTTACATTATATTTAACTGTGCCTAAACCTAAACGTAGATTCCATGAACAAATCTTCTTTCTTAGAACTGCATGCCTGTTGAATTGTCTTCCGTTTTCCTGCTTTCCAGCTAACTACAATATGGTTGTCTTCAAGTCCAACGTAAACAAGTTCTTGATGAGCCGTTCTACTTAAGTTAGCACATTTACCGAATTTCCATTACTAACGATTACTATATTGTCCAATTGACTACTGTAGACAAGAGTGTACAGTAGTCAATTGGACAATATATCCTTATCCTTGAGTGGTCTCTGTGCTTAGATAAGTGGTTATGCCTATCTAAAAAAGACACTCGAAAAAGCAGAAAGCAGGGATTGAAGTTCCAAGATAATTATACGAGTAGAACAGTCTCCGGCAATGGAGATCTTTAAAGGTAAATCGTGGAATGTTGCTTTATTGTTGGGTTACTCAGGAGCATCTATGACGAGAGAGCACGTGCTACGAGTTAACCGGAAAACATTATATTAACGTATCTGCAAAGCAAGCACGTGGATACAACATTACGGCGATAGAACACGGGTTGGATCTTGTTTGCCAGTGCGGAATTTATTAGAAAAACCTTTTTAGAACCTATCGGAATTAGGCTATGATTGGATGATTGGTACCTTTGTAGATATACAAGATGCTGTCAGGTGTGAGCATTTTTCTAGCACAATAGAGGGAGCACATCTATTTGCAGCAGATACAGGATAATGAAATTTTAGCATGAGATTTTCCATTGAAGATGAAAAGTTTATATATATATATATATATATATATATATATATATATATATGAGCAAACAGTTAATAAAGATTTTTTTTTTATTTATAGTTATGTCTCGGAAGTAGAGTGAAAAGCACATCTTATTTTTCTTTTATTAATATTATTTTTTCCTTGTACACACTTTTTTGTGAATTATTCCATGGATTTCTGCCTTTGGATTATTATGAACCATCTTCTTCAAATTACGGGATTTCTTTGGATTTTACTTGTACAAATGGAAATTCTTTTAACTTTCTTGAAGTTTTACATTTGGATTTTACCGTCACTGGATTTTTTTATCTTCCACCAGACTATCCATTAATGTGTAATCACCTTTTTCTTTACTATATTCCCTCTGCTTAACTTATTTTGTTTTCAAGAAAGATCTTTGACTTATTTGTTGTTTCATCAAATACTTCTGCATGCAAAATCCGATCCTGCATTTTGCTAATTCCTACCCTCTGATGAGAAGGAGAGTATTTCTTCGAAACTCCGCGGATTAAAGATTATCCATTTATCTAGTGTTTCCTTTTCAAATTAAATATGCTTTTAACTCATTTCAAAGTGTTTTTTAACATATTTCATTAACTGTTTGCTCATATATATATATATATATATATATATATATATATATATATATATATATATATATATACTTGATTATATTTTGAAAAAAAGAACTTCCAGCAGACTGCTCTATTATATGGAAGAAATTTCAAATTAAGAGCGTAATATTTATATTTTATTTTCAGAAAGTTTAGTTGAGATAAGTCATCGGTACCATCGGTTTCAAATCTGATAATAGAGAACCGTTTTAGGTCCCCATATCAAGCTCTCTTCAGCCGATTTATTTCATCTATAATATAAATCTCACCTGTCTGCTTAAATGTATGTATGTATGCTTGCCTAAAACTTTCTGCAGGCGACACATTTTCACGAGATTGGTAGTGTTTTGAAGCTCGTCCCTTTGGACGACAAATATCGAAAAATATTAATTAATTCCTTCATCCTCAACCGGGCACTTTTCTTCAGGGAGGGATCGCTATTTTCGCCGATATTTTCGATAGCCATCCCCTCTTTTCGATTAACAAGCCCTAATTTAAACCTTCGCCACTTCTGTTTGTGCGATGGCCGCAACAACAAAGACGTCACGTTTTTTGTTTGTTTTTTCCCATTCTTTTCTTCGTTCGCAGAACGGGTTAGAGCCTGCCTTTCTACTGCCACTTTTATTTTTGCTCAACACACACCTCCAAACACCACGGCACGCTGGGCACCAGGCTAGTGTCATATATGAGATTTTCAATGATGGAATGTCATTAGCAAAATAGATTCCATTGATTCGCCTTAACGATGTTTAACTTAAAAATCTTGGATGCCTATAAAACCTTGTATTTATTATATTTAAGATTAAATATGTAGAAATAATCTAATTAACTCTCGCTCCTTTACATACCAATCTTGAATAATAATATTATGATAGAATATGGTCAATCTATAAACTTATGTTAGTCAAATAATATTCAATCTTATTTTAAAACATAAAATTCAAATTGAAATACAAGAATTACAATTAGTAATGCTATTTTAATAAAGGTATTTATTAGTTACATTTGTGACACCAAATCGACAGAAAAAAAGAGTGAATAAAATGAACATGCTTAAGAATTTTGCGAACATATCCATTGATTAAACTTCTAAACTCTGTGTATCGCTTTATTACAGGTCAATATTTTTTTAATTTGAAATTTCTATGAAGCGCAGAAACGTGAAATTTGGTAGAGTGGAGGAGTATAACAAGGTACCTTATTTCTCTGACTTTTATGGAATTTAAACAAATATTTTGAAATTTATGCTAATTTTTTTATTTTCTGGTAATTTTTAGTGTGTATCACTTTATTGCAAGTGTCTAAAAACGTATATTTTCTGTAATAAAACAATAATCTAAGTAACAAAATTTACTAAAAACAAGAAAGAACTTCACAATATTTTGTTTAAGGAAATGTTTATTTATCAGCTTAACTCCCATGCTTTAAAATCACGTTGAATAGCCTGTCAACTTATGATGTCAATCAGCGGATTCGAGATAATGTGATGCTATAGGAAACTTCAAAAATCTTCCTCCAAAGTTCATTTTTGATGAAAATTGAACATCTCCTTCATAAACTTTCATCTTTATTATTGACCAAAGCTAATCAATTAGGTTTATATCTGGACAACAAATCAAATTTTATCCCTAATTCATCATGATTTAAGGTAGGGTGTTGTAGCCTTGGCTGAGTGGAATGGCGCATTGTCGTGCATAAATAATAAATTTGCGGTGACGCACCAATGGAAGCTCATCAAGCCATGGTGACATATGCTCATTTAAAAATATAAGACTGGCTTGTCAGTTTGACTCGTTTTGGTACTCGAAATGATTCAATTAGTTAATCGCAGATTATTCCAGCCCAAAACATGACACTTCCACATCCTTATTAACGACGTAATCGATGAGGAGTAGGGAATCCTGAGGACTTCAACTTTAGCCCACTCATCTGATCCATTAAGGGTTGATCTGACCTTATCGGTGAAAAGATATTTTCAAAGCTGGTTTTCATGTGGTTCTGAGCCAATCCAAAGTTTTTCATTATTAGTTTGGTTTAAAACAGGTCTTGTTATGAGCTTAATGCTTCTTGCAATTTCATTTAAGAGATTACAACGTGGCTTTCTGGACAGGGAAGGTATTCCAGCCTTGTCAAATATAGTAGCACTGTTGCTGCCAGCTGCGCGAAAAGTTGTCGATGAATTTTTTTAACATCAAAACTGATTTTCTTGTGTTTTTGTCCTTCCTTTGTTTGATCGTTGGATTTTCAACAAATGAAGACAATGTTCTTCAAACACTAGAGGAAGAGCTCCAACCTGTAGTGGAATGGGGACAAAAATGGTTGGTCACGTTCAATGCCGCCAAGACTAAATAAGTTTCATTCAATAATTACAAGAAACCCTCTCTACCAGCTATATCAATGGCCAACGACTCTTTATCTTAGAGTACATCTTTCAAACTCCTTGGCCTAACGTTTACAGGAAACATGAGTTGGAACAATTACATCGAAGGCATTGCCAGGGCCGCTGCAAGAAAGGTGGGCTTTCTCTACCGTGCTAGACAACTACTAACACCCGAAAGTATCCTGTATCTCTATAAGGCAACCATTCGCCCATGTATGGAGTATTGCTGTCACATTTGGGCTGATGCATCTGCTACTAGTCTATCGCTCCTTGATATGGTTCATAAGAGAGTTGCAAACCTGATAGGCCCTGAACTGGCATCTAAGCTTCAGCCTCTGTCCCATCGACGAAATGTTGCATCCCTCTGCCTTTTCTACAAGTATTTTAGTGGTGAATGCTCTGACGAACTGCAATCCCTTATGCCCCCACGACGTGTACACTCTCGACAAACCCGACAGGCTGCTAAATCCCACTCCAACACTGTAGAGATCCCTAGATGTAAAAGATTTTTCTACGCCAATAGTTTTTTTCCCAGAACCGCTAGACTTTGGAATTCCATTCCAGGTCCCTGCTTCCCCAACAGTACTGACGTGCAGAAGTTCAAGTGTAACGTGAACTGACATCTTGCTGCCCAAATCCCTACATAGTATCCCAGTAGTTGTTACCCCAGATAGTAGCCCCCTACATCAAAGTGGCAATTTGCCTTGTTTGGGGTGAAAATGTAATAAAAAAAACTCTTCCAAGGTCCTTGGCAAGATCTACGGAAGAAGATAAACCTTCTGCAAGGCCTGCAAAAACATTTTCCTTTTCACTAGCTGACAATCGACCCTTTCTAGGCATTTTGGGAGACCTGCAATAAAGTAATGCACACTTAAAATTACCAGAAAATAGAGAAATTAGCATAAATTTCAAAATATGTCTTCAAATTCCACAGAGATCAAGGAAATAAAGCACATTGTTATGCTCTTTCAGTGTTATACCTAATTTCACTTCTGTGCGTTTCATAAAAAATTCAAAATTAAAAAACCATTGACCTACAAAAAAAACCGATAAACAAGGGTTACATATCTGCTTACAAAGTTTCAGAAATTGTAAAGTGTCAGCATCATTTTGGATGCGTATACGCAACCCCCTTCAACGTTTCCAAATTTCCGTCTATACGACTATATATGTACCTTATACCTTTATTCTTCTGGTTTATACATTTCTTTAATCTAATCACGTGCCAATTTCCCGTTCCGGCTACTAAACCCTGTATCAGAGAGCTTTTCACTTTCCCCACCTTTATATTGTTATGCCCATTTCTCTCCTTGCTTCCTTTTAAACGTTTTTAACTTCGACCAGATACGCTCAAGTTGGTTTGCTCAAGGAAAATTAGATTTCATTTGTACATAAATCGCCGACGAGAGTATTTCAGTATTTCTTCTCCTGTTTTTGCTTATTCAACATATTATATTTTAAACACTTTTAATAAATTTAACATAAGAAAAAATATATATATAAATGTGATATAAATTAACTATACAAGACATTTTTCAACAAATGGTACATAAAAAAACAACTTTAAAGTAAATTCATTTTAGTATGTTGTCTTCACGAATATCGAGTTATTCAAAAGCTTTTTAAAGGTGTCTACCACCTTGAAAATAATAGATTACCATGTCTGCAACACTTAGATTTTCAAAGAGTTTATCTTCCAGCCTGAAGTATGCTTTTAAATAACCCGCAATTCATATTAGTATTAATTGTTTTGGGTTTCTTGTGTCGTCATTTATTCAAACATAGAGTATCGTTTTTACACTATCAAATTTTGTTTTCAATTTTTGTGCTAGTCAGCAAAATTTGTAATTACCTACATCTATTTTGCTAATAACATTTCCTTTGATGAGAAGAGCCATTCATTGAAAATCCATGGATTAAGGTAAACATTTTTAAAATCATTTGTATTCTTTTGTCAATCAATAAATTTTGCTGTAATTCTACATGATTTAATTCAGAATCTTCATTTATATAAAATGATATCTCGCATATTGAGCTTTCTATATCTGATTGATGTTATCTTATAAACATTGATACTAATATTAATATTTATTTGGACTTTAGGTTTACCTATTATACAATATGTAATCATACGGCATTTAAGTATTTCATTTATATGTGTGTGTGTGTGTGTGTGTGTGTGTGTGTGTGTGTGTGTGTGTGTGTGTGTGTGTGTGTGTGCACGCACACTTTAGCCCGTTAAAAACGGAAAACGTTATAAACCGTTACTTACGATTTTTTTTTCTTTTTTTACATTTTATCCCAAACAAGGAAAATTGCCACTTTGGTGTAGGGGGCTTCTATCAGGGGCAATAACTATTGGGGTACTATGTAGGGATTTGGGCAGCAAGATGTCGGTTCACGTTACACTTTAATTTCTACATGTCAGTACAGTTGGGGAAGCAGGGACCTGGAATGGAATTCCAGAGTCTAGCGGTTCTGGGGAAGAAACTAGAGTAGAAAGATCTTTCACATCAAGGGATCTCTACTGTGTGAGGGTGGGATTTAGCTGCCTGTCCGGTTTGTCGAGGATGTCTACGTCGTGGAGGCACAAGTGTCTGCAGTTCGCCAGAGCATTCACCATTAAAATACTTGTAGAACAGACAAAGGGATGCAACATTTCGTCGATGGGACAGAGGCTGAAGCTTAGATGCCAGTTCAGGGCCTATCAGATTGGTGACTATCTTTTGAATCTTGTCTAAGAGCGGGAGACTAGTAGCAAGTAGCAGATGCATCAGCCCAAATGTGACAGCAATACACCATACATGGGCGAATGGTGACCTTATAGAGGTACAGGATACTTTCGGGTGTTAGTAGTTTTCTAGCAGAGCCTACCTTCTTCGCAGCGGCCCTGGCAATGCTTTCAATGTAATTGTTCCAACTCATGTTTCCTGTGAACGTTAGGCCAAGGTGTTTGAAAGATGTACTCTCAGATAAAGAGTCACTGGCCATTGCTATTGGTGGCAGAGGAGTTTTCTTGTAATTATTGAAGGAAACCAGTTTAGTATTGGCAGCATTGAATGCGACCATCTATTTTTGTCCCCATTCCACTACAGATTGGAGGTCATCCTCTAGTGTTTTTGCCATTTCTTTGGATATGTGTTCATTTGTTTTCCTGTCATGCCTTTTATAGAGTGTAGTGTCATCAACATATATACCCATCTCAGAGGCAGTTTTGTCGGGGAGGTCATTAATAAATATCAGGAACAATAGAGGTCCAAGAATAGACCCCTGAGGCACTCCCGCATTTATATCACACTGTTTAGATGTTCGACCGTCGAGGACAACCTGGATTTTTCTTTTGTCTAAGAAGGATTTAATTATGTTTAGTATTCTACCAGTGATACCGCATGATCTAATTTTCCTGAGGAGACTCTCATGGCATACCCTGTCAAAAGCCTTAGATATATCTAGAGCTACCGCTCTACCCTCCCCCGCTTTGTCCAGTGAATGGCATATACGTTCAGAGATTACAGTGAAGATGTCTGCTGTGGAACGGGATTGTCTAAATCCATATTGTTTGTCAGTCAGAAGTTTAGCATCTGTAAGGTGATGGACGAGAGCATGGTTAATTAAGGTCTCAAATATTTTGGCGAAAAGTGGGAGGAGGCTAATGGGGCGATAATTTGATGTGTCAGTTCTTTCGCCAGAATTCTTGAATACTGGTACCTCAGAAGCAGTTTTCCAACAGCCCGGAAAGCATGATTCATTAAGGCATTTGTTGTAGAGTTTGGAGAGAACTGGAGCTACTTCGGCTGAGCACTTTTTTAATAGCACAGCTGGGATGAGATCGGGTCTACATGCTTTTGAAGTGTCAAGGTTTTTTTTATAATAGCATGCACCTGAGCAGGGATGACTTTTAGATCGTCTAGCGTGGCATCTGTCCGCAAAGTAAATTCAGGTAGGGGTTGGTTGGAGGGTCCTGTGTGGAATTTGAGGCAAACCGACTGGAAAGCATGTTAGCCTTGTCGGTTGCTGAGCAAACAACCTCATGATTGTTGGTTAGTGGGGGAATTGTTGATTGCCAATTATTTACTACATTGTTGTAGATTTTCCAGAAGTCTCGAGTTCTTAATTTTTGTACTTCGATGCGTTTTTTAATGGTTTCAGTAAATTCTCTTTTAGCTGTCGCTATTTCTTTCTTTACGTTACTTTTAACTTCTATATACTTCTGTCTGCTGTCGGTTAAATTTGCGGTATGCATGCTTCCTTTGAGCAATGGCAGTTGCGCAAGTAGAAGTAAACCATTGGGGAGAGTGGGGCTTGCTATAAAATTTCCGCATGGGAACATATGCTTTAATTGCCGTTTTCACCCATTCAGTGGTCTCATTTGCGCACTGTTCAGCAGGAAGAGAAAAAATATTTCCCCATGGAGCATCTCTGATAAGATCTTTGATGGTTCCCAGTCAGCCTTTTTATAATATCTCGTTGTTTTGAGCACTGGCTCTTCAGTTTGTGTCTAGATTTCGACCATTATCACTGCATGATCAGCGTTCCAGAGTGGGATGTCAGCATTTATTATGCAATTATCAGGAACTGTGATCAGAAACAGATCTAGAAGTGATGCATGTTGTTCTTGTTAGTCAGGGAAACGGGTTGGAAACTAACAATTTGTGATAGGGAGTGTGATATAGAGAAGCTATGTGTATATGGTTCCTTTATACTAAAATGCTAGAGTGAATCTGGTATTTTTGTAACTAAAATGGAACGGGCAGAGAAACAGTCATACTAAAAGAAATATGATGATATGGGCCATTATTGAAACCCCATGGATTAAGGAAATTAAAACAACCCCTTCTATATATTCCTTTTGTCAAACAATAAATTCTTAAATCGAATATATGTCTCTATATGTTGTTTTTTCAGAATTTAAAATTGAACTACGAAACTTATGTATTGCTCTATTCTTAAATATTGAGCTTTTCCTTTTTTGCTTGGATCACCTTGAAAGTATTACTTCAAGTAATATATATCAGGATTTTTCATCTGAATTCCATCAGTGTATTGTCTCGCTTATATATATATATATATATATATATATACTAGCAAAAGTACCCGTCGTTGACTGGCTTCAAAAACAGCCTACAGAAAATGGACTCTGACTTATGAAAGTATAATAGGTTATGAAAAAAAAGGTTGTAATGAGATAGCTTCTAATTTGGGGGTATCAAAACCAAAGCAAAATATGATGAAAGTAAAAATAAAATAATTATTAATAAAATAATAATAATAAATATTTATTATACCATACCTGTTCACACTTAAACAGTTATCACAATATTCTGTGGATCTATATTAAAAAACCTTGTTAAACTTTGTGACATATTTCTATTCTATGGAAGTCAGGCGTGAATGAACACCCCATAATTTTATTATACCATATTTCTTCAAACTGAAACATAATTATTAAAGTATACTTACGCAGATAGATATGAAAAGTCTTTATTAAGGTTTGTGCCTATATCCATTCTATGGAGGCCAGGCGCAAACGCAGACCCCACAATTTTATTATACCATCCCTATTTAAGTTAAACATACTTATCAAAGTATTCTTATGTACATCTATATCAAAAACACTTGTAAACGTTTTTTTTTATTTTTAATTTTTTATTTCCATACTTTGTGGACCAGGCGCGAACGCAGACCTCACAATTTTAATGAACTATTGTTCTGACAGATCAAACATACCCATTCCTGTGTCTCGATACATCTTCTATTATTATATGCAATCAGTTGATAAAATAGTCAACCATATAGGAGCATATTCGTGACCAGGCACACACACACTCACACACATACACACACAGACATCCAGCTTTATATTATAGATATATATACTTTTTTTAGAATTTTCTAATAATGCGGCAATATATCGGAGGTTGTAAGAATAAAAACAGAAATACTAAGTTGAACTTTTAAAATAAAATCCTACTGGTTTCTAGTTTCATTTTTCGTTTCACTAAAATCTTTTTTTGAAAACAGTAATTTAGCAGTCAAAGAATATAAGCGTAGGGTAGAGAGACTTCTGAGACAGTAAAAACCGAAACCCTTGACAAAGAGTTTTATGTTCGGAATATCATGAAATTCAAGCGTCAGATATGATTTAATGTTAGAGGAGAAAAGATAGAAGTAAGTGTGATTTTATTTTGAAAAGTCGCCTTGACGTTAACTTTTAGTTCTTACAATCCTCAATCTATTGGCATAATTTTAGAGCTTTCTAATGTCTATCTATATTAATTGTTTAAATTGAATTACAACTTATGTCGTGACGTATTCACTTCAAAGTGTCCGTATCAACTCCCGAGTGCCCGTATTAACTTTACAAAACAATGCTCTTAGTAATTGTTAATCACTTTTGTAAGAATGTGAAAATTATCACATTTACGGCATTAATCGATACACAAGATGTTGTGAATTCAATTTTAGCGTTTCTCCGTCTGTTTCTTAAATTATAATCGAGAATGCTAAGTTCCCATTGTATCGACAAGAGCTGTTAAGTCGAAACGCCTTTTTGATGAGCGGCGATTGGATAAGAAAAAATCATTTGCCATTAAAAGAAAAAGTTATTAAAACCGATCGGGTTTGGAGAGACGGCCATTAAAATGTAATATTTGAAAACATATCACAAGTGCAGACAAAAATAAACACGACGTTCAAAGGTCGAAATATTGTGATTCAACATCTGGCGACAGGTCCTTGAGAGCAAACTTTCGTTTGCATGCACAACTGAAGATGTTTATTTTTCTTCTCGTTTTCTTTCTAATAAAAGAGGGGCAAGCGTCTTGATTTGTCTTGTTAGTACATTAAAACATTGCAATGTGATCAGTTTATTAAATTTGACTCACTAAAGATGAGCAGGGAAACCCAGTTGTATTTTGAGTGTAACCTGCAAATTACATTCTCCTGGAAGTTCAATCCTCAGTGCGGCAACACTCTAAATACAATTGTGAATTACTGAGTACTTCTACCCAATCATCGCTGACAGAACGAGAACATGTTATCTTCGTGGATTAAATAAAAGGTTCCGTTTGAAATTCCGTGATATTTCTCTAATTAGACGTAAAGATTCCCGAGTTCGACAGCAAACACCTGAAAAAGGTTGGAGGTTACATCGACCGAAACGTTGTTTATATAATACGCAAGATAAGAACGGTAGTTCGAAGATTCTAAAAAGTACAAAATAATCAATCCTAATCTCAAATATTCAAAAACGTCATATTTAGTGATATATATATATATATATATATATATATATATATATATATATATATAAGACTAATATATCCATAGAGACATTAACTAATGAAGTTTGACGAGGTTAATACAGTAGTGCTCAATATCGAAGTAGAGCAAAATATACTTTTATTTGTTTTTACATAAGTAGTAATATGCTGCTACACATCGTTTTTATTTATTAAAATTCAAATTCGAATTTTCTGATTATAAAATAGCCTTCATAAAAACAATCATGAATGTATAGCCATAGAAAGCATATATATATATATATATATATATATATATATATATATATATATATATATATATATATATATATATATATATATATATGGGTAGAAGTACTCAGTAATTCACAATTGTATTTAGAGTGTTGCTTGCACTGAGGATTGAACTTCCAGGAGAATGTAATTTGCAGGTTACACTCAAAATACAACGGTCGGGTTTCAATCCTGGCTTGAGGTAGTTGCCTGTCTAGCCGCACTGATGAGCTGTGAAACAGCGAAACAGTACTGTATGTGGATGCCTATATATATATATATATATATATATATATATATATATATATATATATATGTGTGTGTGTGTGTGTGTATACATATATGTATATATATAAATATATAAATATGTATATATATATATCTCTATATATATATGTATATATATGTATATATATATGTGTAAAAAGCACTGCGCTATAGGGATTCAAAAATATAGTAGTTAAAAGACTAGACAAGTGCAATTTTATAAAATAAACCTATTAATTAAAATTCAAATACGATTCTCGGATTATAAAAGAGTCTTCGTCAAAAAAATCACGTAATATTTTAATCGTGCCAAACTGATAATACTGCTAATAGGATGACACGCATATAAAAGAAAATTTCATTTGGATTTTCCGGATGAAGGTTCTTTTATGAGCTGAAAATGTTTACAAATTTTGAAATTTTAATTTTTATAAATAAATATGTTAGTGAAAAAGATTCTTCACTTATCTTCTTTTCAGATTGTTTTCAATATATATATATATGTGTGTGTGTGTGTGTGTTGTGTGTGTGTTGTGTGTGTGTGTGTGTGTGTGTGTGTGTGTGTGTGTGTGTGTGTGTGTGTGTGTGTGTGTGTGTGTGTGTGTGTGTGTTTTAGTTTGGAGCGAGAGAGAGAGGGGATGAAATGTCGAACGATTACTAGAGAAACTAGCAGAAATATAGATACACCTAATCAGTCTTGCAATGTTACATGTTTAATTTTGGCACTAAAAGCCGTTATCCGATCTCGGATCAATCCAGTTTCGCAAAGCAAATATGGACGTGTTTTACTGGCCGACCTTTCCCAATAAACCAACAACTGGTGTATCGAATACAGTTTACACCGGATTCACTTGCAGACTTCCTTTTGACGCTCAAATACAACTTGAAAGAGAAAAAACGGTTCCATTTTTTGTTTACTGAGAGGCTTATTCTCCGAAAACATCTGGATTAAATTGCTTATAAACAGAAGAACGAAACAATCTTTGATATTTTGGAATGGTTTCTTTTACATTTTTGAAAATTTAAAATCTTTGCAGACCGATAATCGATTTTAGAATTATTTAATGTACACCATTTAAGTATTAGGTGTGTCTTTACACTGAAAATAAGGAGTTAATATATGACGTTGTCTGTCATGTTTTTTCAGTATAAAAGCTATTTACTTTCTACAAACGTTAGAATTGCTAGGTAGTCGCGTCAGCATTTCGGTGCGTGGCGTGATCCTTACGTCACGGACTGAAATGCATATATATGGGTTAAGATCGGAAAGAAAATGGAAAAGAAAAAAAGGAAAAAAAAAGAAAAAATGCAGTGCGATTGGAACGTTACGCTCGACGAGCACGCCAGTATCCTCTCTCCTACTACCCCTTTCGAGAATCGAACTTTGTGAAAATTGTCGTCGCGGCAAAGGAATTTACGGCAGAAGTTTATCTGGTGTTCTGTTCTGAGAGTCGACTGTGTCTGGTACCGTGTATTGAGAGCCGACCGATGTTACGATCCTACAGAGAATAACAATGTTACAACATTATTGACGGGATCACCTTATTGTTGAAAATATTCAAAGAGTTATCACATAAGTAAAGATTTCAGAAATAAAAAGACGTCGATATATTTTCAAGAATTTTATTTACAAAAGATTATGTAGAAAACTTATTTGATCGTCCGAATATTCAACTCGTCTGAATACTCAACTCGTCCGAATACTTAACTCGTCCGAATACTTAACTCGTCTGAATACTTAACTCGTCTGAATACTCAACTCGTCTGAATACTCAACTCGTCTGAATACTCAACTCGTCCGAATATTCAACTCGTCTGAATACTCAACTCGTCTGAATACTCAACTCGTCCGAATACTCAACTCGTCCGAATACTCAACTCGTCTGAATACTCAACTCGTCTGAATACTTAACTCGTCTGAATACTGAACTCGTCTGAATACTCAACTCGTCTGAATACTCAACTCGTCCGAATACTCAACTCGTCGGAATACTAAAAAAAACAGAGGAAAGAAGGTATATGAGCAGAGCGTTTTCCGACATCTGATGACATCTACAGCAGACGAGTGTAATTAAGCTACTTGTCAGATTGATCGTATGTATTTAGAGGAGACAAGTATAGTGAGTTCATTTGGAGTAACGACATCCTGTCCCTAGTGGCGTGTAAATGGATGGTAACATTGAATGCTACTAAGACTAAACTTCTTTCCTTTAACAATTACAAGAAGCCTTCTCAACTTCTGATAACCATGACTAATAACACCCGACCTGAAAGTTTTTCCTCAATCTCCTCAGCTTAAAATTCATAGTCAACATGAATTGGAACAGACACATTAAATACATTGCAAAGGTTGCTGCAAAAAAACTGAGCTCTCTCTACTATGCTAGAAAATTACTCATATCTAAGAGTATCTTGTCTCTCTATAAAGCCGCCAGTTTCCTATGCACGGAGTATTGTTGCTATGTCTGGGCTTGTGCGTCTACCACCTATCTCCCTCTAGGGCAGGGCCTTAAACGGTGTCTCCAACCTAATAGGTCTTATTTCATCAACTAAGTTCTAACCTCTGTACTATCGCCGCAATGTTGTATCCCTTTGTGTCCGTTTTACAAGTATTTTAATGGAATATGCTCTGATAACTCATCGCTCTTGTGCCTTCTAGATGCTGAAAAGTTTTGTAAAATAACAGCTTCTTCTTGGACTTCTACATTCGAATTTCTTCCCTGTTATCTGATTCCCTGATTGTGTTGAAATGCAGAAATTTAAATGTAATATAAATTGACATCTTGTTCATTTTCTTGCATAGTCCTCTGTAAACAGTCCTAAAGAGTAGCTCTAAACTAAAAAAAACTCCATTGAAGTACTTGTAAAACTAGTAAAGGGATAACAAATCGTAGCGTAAAGCAGGGTTTGAACTTGGTAAAATATGCGGAATATATAATAGTAAAAATTTGTTTCTACTATTAACCTGTCCAAGAGAATTTAGAGGTTCATCCATCAGGTCAGTTATATTAATAATACTCCACAATGTCGTATTGTAAATTAACTATTGTTTGATAATCTGAATACTAAACTACCTTTCTTAAATTGAACTATAAAGTCACCTTGTGAGATATTCAAAGTTGAACCGAAAAGCATGTAAGCTATCAGACGAAAATCTGAATCTAAGTAATTTTCATCTTTTTTTCTTGCTGTATCATATTTCTTGGTACGAACATAATGTATTCGTTACATTTATTAAAAAAAATAATGCAGTCTCGTCAAAACAAATGGTAAATGGAAAACATGCTTCAATGCATTTACTCTGTTTTAAAAACTCCATTTTAATTGGTTTAAATATGTGCCATTAGCAATTAATTTTACTCTCTCTCTCCCTCCCTCTCTCTCTTTACTTTCTAAATATGTGTCCATCAATTCCCCCCTTTTTATTTTCACTGTATGTTGTTTTTACTCCGTTCTGTTTTATACGTTCTCTATTTCTATCCGTTGCGGAAGTGAAGCCATCAATCGTGTTGGTTTATTTAAGACTTTTTCACTTCACACTTCTCCTCCTTCTGTTAGTATTAACGCAGAGACACGACGAGAAAATCCTACTAATTTAACTCGTCTACGTTTCTTACAAATAAAGGGGGAAAAGACAAATACAAAGAGTAAGAGAGGGTTATATGCTGAGTGGAGAGAGACTAGTATTACATTATGATTAATCAATTTGTTTAAACATTAAAAAAAATTACAGCATAGTCATGATTTTATTTTCATTTACTCTTAAGTAATAATACTATATCTCTGTCTGGTATTATAGATGAAGGACCAAATTATGACCGAAGTAGTCGACTACTATTTCTACCCAGTGTTCTATCTCTTACTTTCCTTCCATCCCCGCTAAATTTAAGTCCCTTTGCCATGATCTTTCTATACTGACGGAGAGAGACAGACAGGACTCAAGAAGACAAAAATATTGATTTTGCAACTATAAAATTCAAAATTCATTATCAACTAAAGGAAATATTAGAACGGGTAGTAATATTAACAGTTTCTTATTTGTTCTTATTTTCTGTATTTAATACTTTGGATTATTTTCATATTAGTTGCTATTTGCACAACTTTTCGACCGATGTAAACTCTGAACCTCTTGAAATGCGTCTTTTTAAACTGTTCTAATCTTTATATAAGATGTGAACCCAAGGAAAACACAGAACACGGATTAGATGTAAGAAAGATATATTAACTAAATAGGTTACAAGGATAGGATTAATAGTCAGCGGGGGTTCCTATCCGTTGGCGTCCAATATGGGCAGTCGTACGTGCTTCACACTACTAGTGCTACTGCTGATTGTACGGTATTACAGTATTGGTCTCTGACAGTGTTATCTCACATTGTAGTATAGGACTGGGAGTGGCCATGATGCAAGTAAGTTTCAGTCTTACAAAAATATCAAACTTAACGGAAACTGCCCTTTAAACTGAACCCTTTCTTTAATCGATAATGTAGACATTTTATGACCAGGTAGTTTCGCTCCACTATCACTTTCTTCAGTTACGGATTAGATAGTTTATCTTTTTTATTTATTTCAGACTTTCTAGTAAAATTGTAAATCAAAAACGCAATTCCTCTCCCTGCAGAAGCACATTAATAAACTTGTTGTAAATCGAATATAGTAGCAACCAATGGATACACTTTATATATATTATTAAACTAATTTTATTAAATGCTAAAATATTGTAGCTGAAATGAAAACGTGTACGTCCCTTACTCTGTAATAAAAGATAATGTGTACTTGTTTGTATATTTTTTGATAAATATAATACAATCGGTCCCACCACACAAAGGTTTGAGGATGAAAATGTGCTAGCTTCTGAAATAAACTATTTCAAATGATAAAGGGGTCGAGAAAATAAATAGCAAGTCAGACAACTTCTTCTGTCGATAATATATAATAAAAGAAACGCAAATCTATTATTAGCTTGGTGCAAAAAATAATGTCGTTTTTATACATGTAGTTGAACGTCAACAAACGACATTATTTTTGAACCTACCGAATACAAAAAAAAACAACGGTCCGTTATTTTGATAATCGGGAGTGATAATATTTAATCAGGTATGAACAAGTAAAATATGTAAATCTATTATTTTTTCTTTGTACTCGAAGGGCGCCCGACGTTGCCTGGTTGTTAAATACGCTTAAATATACTATTTACATTCATGCATATATCGTATTTATTCTCTAATTGCGATTATATTGTACCAAAGATATAGTAGTATTTCAATATAAAATAGTGTTTCGATATATAGTAGTTTTTCAATATAAAGTAGTATTTTAATATATAGTAGTATTTCAATATAAAATATTATTTCAATATATAGTAGTTTTTCAATATATAGTAGTTTTTCAATATATAGTAGTTTTTCAATATGTAGTAGTATTTCAATATGTAGTAGTATTTCAATATGTAGTAGTATTTCAATATATAGTAGTTTTTCAATATATAGTAGTTTTTCAATATGTAGTAGTATTTCAATATAAAATATTATTTCAATATATAGTAGTTTTTCAATATATAGTAGTTTTTCAATATGTAGTAGTATTTCAATATGTAGTAGTATTTCAATATATAGTAGTTTTTCAATATATAGTAGTTTTTCAATATAAATTATTATTTCAATGTTTAATAGTCTTTCAATATGTAGTAATATTTCAATATATAGTAGTATTTCACTATAAAGTAGTATTTCAATATAAAATGAAACATTTGTGTAACGCTTATCAACTTTTTAATTCCGACATTATGATACAAAGAGTTAATAGGTATAAAAATTCTAAATAAAAATAATTCGAAGAAAGAAACTATGCAGTAGAGCTTTCTGACACATGGGGCCTATACAATCAATGAATGGAATTTTGCTGCAAGTTGGGTTGATCGCAGATATATAACAGTGCAGTAAATTCATCATGGCAAAATTCCTGGAAGAACTTGTTGCAAAATTCAAGGTGTAATAATTCTACTAAGTAATTTGATCAGAATTTCATTTCGCTAAATTCGTCTCAGCTTTCCAATCATATTTGAAAGGAGTGTCGTGAATATAACTAGAACTGAACTTCTTTTGTTTTAATAAGATTTTTTATGGCGTATTCATGTAGGCCTACATTGTATATATCGTTGGCATGATACTGGAGGTTAGAACATGTTTATATTTTTTAAAAATGGTGAAAATATAAATAAAAAATGGCGCTTGTATTGTAAAATATAAATAACAACCATAAGATGAACATTTTTTATTCTGTAAAAAAATAATACTTTGACGAAGTCAAATAAAAATATTTTTATCTCATTACTTTTAATTTTACCTGTTATGACTTGAATTATGATGAAGATGATTGAAAACAATAATTATTGTCAATTTTCGTAAGTTTAAAGAGTAATAATATTATGATTGTCTTCGAACTGGAAAAATTATGAAGTTTAGTTAAACTATCATTGAGAATTTTTGCATTTCATAAACTTACTTTGATTATTATCCATAGTGCTTGAAAAAAGTGTGTTCATGACAACAAACGAAATCGTTTACTCTCTCAGACAGATGGCGGTATACTGAATGTAAGCAACGGACAGTTGCAATCTGGTGGTGTCTGGAATCTACGCAGATACTGAACTAATACGTACAAGCCGTGTTCGAATCAATTCCAACTTTATTTACGCTGTAATATTCATTTATTTATGATTGAAAGAATTAGTTCAACCAGGATATAAAGCGTTAGATTGCTAATATTTTTTTAAACACCATGCCACCACTTTTAAGTTCTGTAACAAGCAGTTCATCTGGGTCATCTGCCAGTTCAAGTTCTTTAATACATTGTGTAACTGCTAAAATTTATTTTGTTGCTTATTCATTATAACCCAAACGTTTATAATTACTTGTTTTTTTCTTTTTGTTTGTTTTTTTTTAAATACAACTTTCTCACATTCATATTTCAATTAATAAGTTCTTTCATTAAATTGGATTGCTATATATTACACATTGCCATAGCTATTTTGGTAAGCTTTTGTGTCAAGCGGTAAAATATCATTTTTAATATGGCTGAAACAATATTATTCATTATTTCCGAAAAGCGTCAGTTCGTTAGAGTTATAATTCAGGATTTAAGAGGAGGTTCAATTGAACTTAATATACTCGTCAAAAATCAATTTGTCACTGTCAAATGCGATTTCAGTTTTTAGATTCCAATTGAATAAGCCTCGGCGACGGGAAATTCACTGCATCGACATAATAGATTAAATGTTGTCTTACTTAAAAGATCTTTAAGAATTAGAAGCGGTTGACAAGGTTTGATGACGTATCTGGAAATTAGGTTGCAAAACAAATTTCTTGAGACAAATATTCGTTATGGACCGTCAAATGTTTAACAGATTAATCATTTGATTTATAATTACGCCCAAATTATTTTAGATGTGCTAAATTTAGCAATCCATTATTAAATTAAAGCTGAGTTTATCGACTTTTTTTTTCTCCAAGACTTTTCTCTAGTGCGCACTCTTATATATATATATATATATATATATATATATATATATATATATATAAGTGAAAATGTCTGTCTCTGTGTGTGTCTGTGTACATGTCCATACGCAATAACTCTGTCAATTTTAAGTCTACAGACTCGAAAATTGATATACAGGGTACTGAGATTTGGGAAAATCGGTGTGATCGGATTTCGGCCAGAAATTTGGAGATTAAGTTCAACGATTTGACTTTTGAGAACTCTAACAAACTCCTCCGACAATTTTTGGTCTAAACACTTGAAATTTTATATATAGGTTCCTTGGACATGGATATAACTTAATAACTTGGTTTGAGCATAAAACAATACATTTTAAGGGGTCATAATAGGGGTCAAAGTTAAAAAAATTGACCGCTTTTTTTTTTTTTTGCTCAACATACATCTCCAAATACCCGGGCAACGCCGGGCTGAAATGCTAGTATATATATATATATATAAAAGTGAACGTGTCTGTGTATCTGTATGTCTGTCTGTGTGTGTACATTTCCCTACGCAATAACTCTGTCAATTTTAAGTCTACAGACTCGAAATTTGATATATAGGGTACTGAGATTTGGGAAAATCTATGTGATCGGTTTTCGGCCAGAAATTTGGCGATTAAGGTGTAAAAGTTCAACGATTTAACCTCTGAGAACTCTATCTAACTCCTCCGGAGATTTTCGGTCTAAACACTTGAAACTTTAGATATAGGTTCATTGGGCATGGATCTAACTTAATAACTTAATTTGAGCCCAAAAACAATAAATTTTAAGGGGTCATAATAGAGGTTAAAGTTTAAAAAATTGACCACTTTTTTTTTTTTTTGCTCAACATACATCTCCAAATACCCAGGCAAGCCGGGCACCCATGCCAGTATATATATATATATATATATATATATATATATATATATATATATATATATATATATATATATATATATATATAAAGAGAGAGAGAGAGAGAGAGAGGTTGTGAGAAAGAGAGACCGCCTTTGTGAAGCCGAAAATGGTGGGCATTTCTAAGATATATTTCTTTAAAGCTAATGTAAAAAATTTACCATTAATTATTATTATGATTTATAAGTAAACAGTAGTTAATGTTGACGTTATATATATATATATATATATATATATATATATATATATATATATATATATATATATATATAGTGTTGCAAAACTCACGCATTGGTTTGTTTAGGTTATAAAAACGTCAACATTAGAATTAATTAACTACTGTTTACTTATAAATAACATATTTACCTGGTATTTTTTACAATCCTTTTTTAAAAATTATATCTTTAGAATAGCCACCATTTTCGGCTTCACAAATGGGGGGGGGCTCTAGTTATGACATTTTTCATTACAGTTCTTAAAATAACAGGCTTCAGCTCTCGGATTTCATGTCTGATGTTTGTAAGTTTTTGAATTGTTTTTGGATTCTTCACATATAAACTTTCTTTAAGATAACCCCAAAGGAAAAAGTCAGGGGCTGTCAAATCCGGTGAACGTGAAGTCCAGTTAAAATCAGAAAATCAGCTGATTAAATGTTTGCCAAACAATTCTCGTTAGAAGCGCCATATTTTGACAGGCAGTGTGGACAGTCGCTCCATCTTATTGGAACCACATTTCCGGGTTGTCCTGAATAGCTGACCTTAAACAAAGTTAATCATTTGTTGATGGCGATGTGAAGTTACTGTCATTGCAACACTTTTTTCGTCTTCGAAGAAATGAAGACCTATTACTCTTTCCGAGGTCACACAACACTATATGGTACATTTTATTGATGAACGCTTCTTGGATTTTCAATTTCTTATATTCGACTGTTCAGATGAAAACGGAACTCGTCGCTTATTATCAGCTTATGAATGAACTCATTTTGTTCTCTGGCTAATTGCTGAATCATAGCAGCATAAGCTAAGCGAGACTGTAAATCTGTGTCTTGCAATGCCTGTACCATTTGAATTTTGTATGAAAACATGTGCAATTCCCTCAGAATTCTTTGAAGTGATCTTCTGGATATCCCAATCTGAGTGGCCCGTCTTCGGGTTAAAGGTCTGAGTTTTCAGCAATGCTGTTCTCTACGAGTTTTATATTTTCAGCTCTACGTACTGAACGTGGTCTGCCAGTTTGTGGAAGATCACTGACTGATCCCTGCTGTCGAAACCGTTTTACAAGACGATCAATTGTGCTCTGATTGGGAGCTTGTCTTCCATAATAATGCCGATGATAGGCTCTTTGAGTAAAGACTATGAAACGGCGATTTTCGAAATTAAGTATAATCATTTTAGTTTGTTTCTCAGTACTAAAGTTTGCCATGATCGATTGTTAATTTTTTGTCTGCAAAATCCTGAAAAAGAAATAGGAAAATTTATTAAATGTTATTACTGATTCAAAAAAATGCGTCACTTTTGCGCCACCTAATATATATACATATGTATATATATATATATATATATATATATATATATATATATATATATATATATAGTAATTTATAAAATATATATGGCGATTAAGCTACACTGAATATTCTGCGTTTCATCCAACTATAGGATTCGTCAGGCTTATGCGCGAATTCTGTCGTTGCTTCTTGTTTTTATATATGTTGAGGATTTCTAGTCGGCCAATCAGCTTTCTAGTATCCACCGCGCCCCTTCCTACCAGCCAATGGGCATGCATTTTATCAAACAAAGGATCTGTTTTAGAACTAGGTTAGTGGGTTTAGGTGGTCGTTCTCCTTTTTTTTTTATACATATAAATATACCTATGTGCACACAACAAAGCACATACATATACATATATATATATATATATATATATACATACACATACATATATGTATGTGATCGTTTATGTATATTCATGTTTATTTAATTTATTTATTTGTTTTTTTCCTATTGTTATTGTTAGTTTTAAAGCTATTTTGTATCGCTATCCTAGAGTAAGTTTTATTTTGTGAACACAGTTGTTTGCTATTTCCCGCCTACAGTTTAATAGATTTTGAGGTTCTTTAAAGTACAGGATAGAAAATTTTTCATGGAGGCATAATTTACATGGGTCGTCTAAATGTCTGCATGTGGTAGCTTGTCTCATTATTTTCCATTCGACTACCGGCGAATGTCCGCTTTCTTTGAGTTCCCAGTATTTATTCGCTAGTGTTGTTTTTATACGGTGTTTTTTTTATTTTTGAATGTGCTTTTGCGGTCATAGTATCGGGTTTTGAAATCTAAGGAAGTCATGCCTATGTAATATTTCTTGTTATTCGGGTTTTCTTTCGAAAATATTGTTGCTTGATAAACTACGCTTTTTGTTAGACATTTATTTTGAACTGGGCAAAGTGTGCGGTGTCTACAATTGCATTTATCTTGTTCGTTATTAGTATTTTTATTTATGGTATGGTTATTCTTGTCCGGGGTTGGTTTGTTGTTATTATTATTATTATTATTATTATTATTATTATTATTATTATTATTATTATTATTATTATTATTATTATTATTTCTGCTAGTGTTGGTTTTATTTCTGTCATGGTGTCTACTTTTTTATTGTTTATTTTGTTGTTGTTTACATTGTTTTCATTTAGTATTTTGTTATTATGTGCCTTAATTATCATCTCTAAATTTTCGCAACAACTGTAAGATAACTTCAAGGTATTTTTATTGAAGATTTTGTGTAAGGGGTTGGTTGCGGGAAAGTGTTTTTCAATAAGGTCTAGAAATTTCTTGCCAAGTTTTGTTTTTAACATTTGATTGTATGGGGCCGTATACCAAATTATAGTTCTTTTTCTTCTGTTTTTAATTTTATTATAGTTGTTGGTGTTTTGTTGCTCATATTTGATATCGATATTTTTGTATCCACTATTTTTTAGGGCTGTTTTGTAAATATTGGATGACCTGTTAAATGCATTTTCGTCGCTTGAGTTATTACTGAGTCTACTTACGATCGAGTTAGGAATATGTTTTATAATTGATGGTGGGTGGTTGGATTTAGGGTTTACGTAAATTGGAGTAGCGTTATCTTTTAAGTATGGTTCATATGTGTTTTTATCTAATTTTAACGTGACGTCCAGGAAGTTTGTTATTTTTATGTAAGCTGATATGTCCGCTTTTAGGCCTAATTTCCTATAGTTGGATGAAACGCAGAATATTCAGTGTAGCTTAATCGCCATATATATTTTATAAATTACTAACTAGCTCTACCTACGTATTGAGCACTTTTGAAGTAAATACTTAAAGTTTACGAATAAATCTATACTTTCATATATTAAATTTATGCGAATAAATTAAGTAGTTATATATATATATATGAAATATATATACATGCATATATATACACATATATACACACACAAACATATATATATATAACTACTTAATTTAATCACATAAAATTAGTATACGAAAGTATAAATTTATGCGTAAACTTTAAGTATTTACTTCAAACGTGCTCAATACGTAGGTAGAGTTAGTTAGTAAGTTATAAAATATATATGGCGATTAAGCTACACTGAATATTCCGCGTTTCATCCACTCTAGGACTCTTCAGGCTGATGCGCGAATATTGTGGTTGTTTGTCGTTTTTATATATGTATCTTCTATTGAGATTTTAGTTAGACAATCAGCTTTCTAGTATCCACCGCGCCCTTCATATCAGCCAATGAGCATGTACTTATCGGACAAAGGCCTATTTGACCTCTGGTTGACCTGTTCCTTTGTGGGTGCTCTATTTACCCTGGATATCTAGTTTCTTGATCTGTCTTAAATCTAGGTTAGGTTTTTTTATGTTAGTTTATATATAAATATATATATATGTACATACATATATGCACATATATATATGCATATATATATATATACATACATACATATATGTGTGATCGTTTATGTATATTCATGTTTATTTAATTTATTTATTTGTTTATTTTCTATTGTTTTTGTTAGTTTTAAAACTATTTTGTATCGCTATCCTAGAGTAAATTTTATCTTGTGAACACAGTTGTTTGCTATTTCTCTTCTACAGTTTAATAGATATTGGGGTTCTTTAAAGTACAGGATAGCAAATGTTTCATGAAGGCATAATCTACATGGGTCGTCTAGGTCCCTACACGGGGTAGCTTTTCTTATTATTTTCCATTCGACTACCGGCGAATGTCCGCTTTCCTTGAGTTCCCAGTATTTATTTGCTAGCGTTGTTTTCATACGATGTTTTTTTATTGTTGAATGTACTTTTGTGGTCATAATATCGAGTTTTGAAATCTAAGGAAGTCATACCTACGTAATATTTCTTGTTATTCGGGTTTTCTTGTGCAAATATTGTGGCCTGGTAAACTACGCTTTTAGTTAGATATTTATTTTGAAGTGGGTAAAGTGTGCGGTGTCTACAGTTGCATTTATCTTGTTCATTATTAGTATTTTTATTTCTAGTATGGTTGTTCTTGTCCGGGGTTGGTTTATTATTATTATTATTATTATTATTATTATTATTATTATTATTATTATTATTATTATTATTATTTCTGCTAGTGTAAGTTTTATTTTTGTCATGGTGTCTACTTTATATATATATATATATATATATATATATATATATATATATATATATATATATATATAGCAGGCTGCCTGAAATTGCCCGGACGTAAAATACGCTTAAATATGATATTTTGATTAATGCAGATTTCGTATTTATTAATATAACCCAATGTTTTGTCATGATTTTAAAAGTAAAAAAAATGACTCCTGCGCCACCACCGAGAATCGAAACTAAAACGTTTACCTTACGATTTATTGCTTCTTTTGACTTTAATGCTTGAGCTATAAAGACATGTTTTCTGCAAGGCTAAGAATCAAAACAAGAACCAATAGCTATTACGTCACGTATACATATTCGTAATGCCCTCGTTCGACCTTCATCTGGGAAAATTATTTTTTTTTATTTTCACACTTTTGCACCGATTTTCTCTGGTTAAAACCCAAATATAAAGTTTTACATGGAATACCCTATCGACTAAGTTTCATATCTGTAGACAAAAAAACTGACAGAGGAGTATTGTAGGCAAAATTTTTAAACAAACTTATATACGCATGCATAAATATATAGAGGAAGAGGTTTGTGTTTACTGTAACATTTTTATGCAAATATTATGCAAGTATAAATCATGTAGAATATATCTCTCTTTCTCTCTCTCTCTCTCTCTCTCTCTCTCTCTCTCTCTCTCTCTCTCTATGTAATTTAACCTCTATCTTATTCTATATCTATATGTTGAACAAAGATTATCTTTTAAAATTCCCCATTTTTGGAACGGGACAGCATTTTCGTGGACGACAACATTATTATTATTTTCATGTAAAATGTCAACAAATACATGTTGAACCGTTAACTTAAGTAATCATTTTTCTTTCAATTTCATTCACCTGTTCAATCCTCGCAAAGAATTGTCCATCAACTAATTAACAACCCCAATTATATATATTGTGAAGTAGCTTTTGCCATTGGGAATTCGTAACAATTTAGTGAAAAACAACTACAATTCTCCAATCTGTATTTCCCTTTATCTATCAAAATTCGAAGCTAACAAAGATTTTTTTTTAATAAAGTATGCTATTCTTATCAACTGGAAATATAATCATATGACCAATAAAAAAGGAGGGGAGAGACGCAGTTTTTATATGCATCTGAATATGTTCGTAGGAGCCTATCGGTCAATCGTTTGATCTTTTATTTTTTTTTAAAAAAGCATTTTCTCGCTCTATTATTACCCTTCTGTTTTTAGATTCGTGCAGCCATTTTTAGATTCGTACAGCCATTTTAAGAAACGATCATTTTCTTTCGGCCATTTTGTAATTTGTTCTGTCTGAAATATGGTTTGAGTCGGTAAACAAAAAATAAGATGGATACTATTATGATCTCAAAATATAAGTTGTTCATTTACCAAGCATAATAATGAAGTGTTTAATTATTATATACACGGTATCCATATGCGAGAAAGCCGGGCTATGTTAATTATGGTATTTGCAAAGCCAATCATATGACATACCCAGTAACTTTATTGGATTTAAGCTTTGTGTAGATCTATGGTTTCTTCATGATTCTCTGCATTTAAGTGTGGAGTTACATGCATCCCACGCTGGGGGGGGGGGCTTTATCTTGCACGACGAGATTTAGAACGCGATTCTTTATAATTCGACTTCATATACATCTTAAGGATATATGTACGTATTTGTATTTTATAAGAACTGCACAAAGTCAGTATATGAAGAAGTAGTCAATAATATATAATTTCTGATTGGTTGTGTTTTATTTTTTGCAATGAGGTATGATACATATCTAGAGAGAGATAAATAGGTAGAGAGAGATACATGTGTATACATATATAAATATATATATATTCGTATATATATACATATATATATGAATATATATATATATACATTTATATATTCATATATATACATATACATGCATTTAGATGTGCATATATATATGCACATCTACACATATATATATACATATATATGCACACACATACACACACATATATATATATATTATATATATATATATTATGTATATATATATATATATATATATATATATATATATATATATATATATATATATATGCGTCTGAATGAAAAAAAGACGGTAACCAAACTGGGGTTTCTGTCCGTGAAGCAGGAAATCTTTAATTCCCTTTGATATCCCTGACAGGCATTTCCTGTTGTATGCAAAACGTATTCTTCTTTGAATTCCCGGACGTCGCACGTCCGTCAAATTTGACTACATAACCACATTTGTCGATAATAAACACCGCGGATTTTGTTTAGTAAATATTTACTTAATCAGTGATGCTAGTGACTTGCAAACCATGATAGGCGCCTCTATCGCTCTCCCGCCCGCGTAGTAAACTTTATTTGCAAGGCTCAAACAACGTCGGTCGCCCCTCTTCTTTCCTTCTTACTGCCCAGTTCCTCCAATCTACTTGTTCATAAATTGGCTGTCAGTGAAGAATACTGCGAAACTACTTAAGCGTTCAAAGATCTAGGGTTGTGGCTTTTGTTAATTATTTCTGATTCGAAATAGGGGGGGGGGGTAGCATTCGACTGATGGTAGACAACTTAAAGATTTACACGGATTATCAGAAAAATACGTAACGATATTTAACAAGCGTATCCTTTTTTTTTCATATCCCATTTTGTTCAACAAACGACTTCCTTTCGATGTCTTTCCGCGGAGATAATAAGCGTAATTACTGATGAAACTCGGAAGAAAAGGGGGAGGAGACAAAATGGCCGCGTGGGTGTTTTTATATGAATATCATAAAACTTACGTTGATTATAAAAGAGTAAACGGTAGTTAAAGCAAAAACAGATATTCTTTTGTTGTGCTAATCAGTTTCTACTTATCAAGGTCAAAGGCAATTGGAGGATAAGTCTCGATGGAGTGGATTGATTCTTTAATTATAAATAGAATATGAGTGAATTAAATAATAAATTAAATAAACAGCATTTGATTACGCGTGGCGACGATTTTTATAAATATTTGTTGGCATCTGACTTGAAAACGACTATGTTGTTGCTTGCAGGGAAGCAACCCGGTGATAACGTGCTTTACATCTTTAAAGTTCTATGAAAGAAACTTTTGTTGATTATAAAAGAGTAAACGGTAGTTAAAGCAAAAACAGATATTCTTTTGTTGTGCTAATCAGTTTCTACTTATCAAGGCCCAAGGCAATTGGAGGATAAGTCTCGATGGAGTGGATTGATTCTTTAATTATAAATAGAATATGAGTGAATTAAATAATAAATTGATTAAACAGCATTTGTTACGCGTGGCGACGATTTTTATAAATATCTGTTGGCATCTGACTTGAAGACGACTATGTTGTTGCTTGCAGGGAAGAAACCAGGTGATAACGTGTCTTACATCTTTAAAGTTCTATGAAAGAAACTTATGTTGATCAAAATTATGTGCTAGGCCCACAGAGGGAGAAATGTCATTATTGTACCATATTCGGACCGTAACATAGTAAATTTAGATGAAAGAGCAAGAAAGGCATTTTAGTTACTTCGATGTTCAAAACGCAATTTTTTTACATGGCATTTTTCAGCGACTGGTCGATTACATTTTTAGAAAAGGATCAGAGAACCAAAATATACGTACAGACCTGAAATTATAATATAATTGATATTTCAAATTTAACAATGACTTTTCTAACTCACATTTGTGTCCCTGTTTCCCTTAGTGACCCGTCCGGGCCACAACATTTTGCAATTTTTCTTTTAATTTATTGGTTATTTTTTTTATATTA
Organism: Euprymna scolopes; assembly: GCF_053919585.1. NCBI lineage: Eukaryota > Metazoa > Mollusca > Cephalopoda > Sepiida > Sepiolidae > Euprymna > Euprymna scolopes. The sequence goes on from NC_136490.1 coordinate 12,251,998, forward strand.
TATCTTAGATTATGTTTTTATTTGGGTAGCCCGATTTCATTTTCACCAAGTGATCTATTTCTAAATTGCAAGTGAAAAGGCAAAGGGAGTTTCTCTTTGCGTTTCTTTTTTGTTTGTTTGTTTTAAAATTCCATTTAAATGGTGACTAAGTTGTATTGAAGTTACCAACATTTGAATATAAGTATTTATCAATTCGAAAGATTTTGTTTCATGTTTACAATAAAATTCTAATTTAATTGGTTTTGATTTACTTTTTCATGTATTTCAAGCAGCGCACGGACAAAGCTAGGTCATAAATAACAAAGCTAGGTCATAAATAACAAAGCTAGGGCATAATAACAAAGCTAAGTCATAATAACAAAACTAGGTCATAAATAAAAAAGCTAAGTCATAATAACAAAGCTAGGTCATAAATAACAAAGCTAGGTCATAAATAACAAAGCTAGGTCATAAATAACAAAGCTAGGTCATTAATAACAAAACTAGGACATAAATAACAAAGCCAGATCATAAATAACAAAGCTAGGTCATAAATAACAAAACTAGGTCATAAATAACAAAACTAGGTCATAAATAACAAAGCTAGGTGATAAATAACAAAGCTAGGTCATAAATAACAAAGCTAAGTCATAATAACGAAGCTAGGTCATAAATAACAAAGCTAGGTCATAAATAACAAAGCTAGGTCATAATAACAAAGCTAAGTCATAATAACAAAACTAGGTCATAAATAACAAAGCTAGGTCATACATAACAAAGCTAGGTCATAAATAACAAAACTAGGTCATAATAACGAAGCTAGGTCATAATAACAAAGCTAGGTCATAAATAACAAAACTAGGTCATAAATAACAAAACTAGGTCATAAATAACAAAGCTAGGTCATTAATAACAAAACTAGGACATAAATAACAAAGCCAGATCATAAGAAAGCAAACCGCAAAAACGTATCAGTATTTTCGCTATTTTGACCGACAAAACATCCGACTGACTACATCATATCCGAGTATCGTCAATAGCTTTATCATGACTATTATGTTGGGACGATTAATCGAAATCGAAACTGGTATTGCTACGAGAAAAATAAGTGTTTATTTTCTGATACCAAATGATTCCTTTAATTGCATATTTTTTTGGTTTTATTTTGTTTAAAACTTAATTTTTCATTACTAGTACCAACGATAAAAGTATCAATATTCATTGATTTTAAAATTAAAATCTATTGAGCACTCCAAAAGTGTATGTTTTATGTTTGCAAAAATATATGCATATACTACATAGGTTTTTACGCAAATCTGAAAAGAAAATAAATTTAAAAAAAAAAAAACAGGTCCACAACTACATATAAAGAGATTTCTTTTATCGGAATCGGTAATAGTATCAGGATCTGGAATTTGAAACAGAATTGGCAATTGTATCGGAATTGTGAAAAAATTGGATTCACACCATAACAAATAACTATATAAAAAAAGTAAAATCGGGTGAATTTAATACGTTTAATACCGAGTCTTCATAAAGCGATAGAAGTCACTGCCATGATTTTATAATAGAAAGAATTTAAAATCGTTTAAACGAGGCAAAGATCAAAGAGATTGGCAGAAAATGTATCCATTTCTAAAAAGCCGTGTGATATCAATTTCTGGTTTTAACAAAAATGGCGTATAACAAATAAATTAATAAAAGATTTAAAGAAATAAAAATCTGTGAAAAAAGGGGAAAAGAGATAATTAAACTCTTTATTTGAAAAAAAGAAAAATAATCTCAAATAAATACTCATTTTTTAATAATAAAAAAGTGACAATACAAGAGTCGATATCGTTCAGGCGTGACTTGAATAGATTAACCACAATCGCATTAAAAACATTGGATAAGCAGCTATTTAGGGGTGGGGAATCAAGTTCTTTTAAACTGGAATGCGTATGAAAGTAATTGAGTCGACTCTTCAAAGAATTGTGACTGAAACGAAAAATTTTAAAAAGAACAGGAGTTTCATACGTAGATGAAATCCAATCTACCGAAGCAAAAATACATTTTTCTCTTCTTTATTACCTCATGTTTAATACGGAATTGTTTGATGCACGCGAAAAAGAATTGTTCGCGAATTTCTGTTCTTCTATTGAAACCGAAAACCATTCTGGCAAAAAATGATTTTCCGTTTGGTGTTTGCCTCTTGCTTATTTTTCATTGTGGCCTCCAGAGTAAGAGAACAGATGTAGATAATTACAAGCAGGCTGCGCGGCTTTGCTTGTTTGTAAGATACGCTTATATATAGTATTCTAATTCATGCAAATTACGTAGTTATAATATAGAGACAATTCTCTATCCGTTATTATATTGAATCTATTATATTTTAGATATATATATATATATATATATATATATATATAAGAGAAATAATATATATATATATAAGAAATATATATATATATATATATATATATATATATATATATATATATATATAAGAGAAATAAAATTGAAACTGTAAGTTGAACTTTACAATCAAAATTTATTGTTCGACTGAATGCTCCAAAAAACAATTTACAAAGTTCTTATTCCGCGGAGTTTCAAAGAATGATATTCTTATTATTCTTCTCATCAGAGGACATAAAGAAATCAGCAAATTATATTTGTAGTAATGCTAGAATTTGCTAGTTGAGGCAATAAGTTAAACCGCAATTTATTGTAGTTATAAATTGGCAAATAAAAAAAATGAAAAAATATTGAATATGTAAAAAAACTAATATAAAAATAAACCGCGCATAATATTTCAGCTTGCATGAAACTCCTCTCAAGTTGATCCAAAATGCAAAATAGTTCTTTAGAGAGAATGTATTCCAAAATAAGTCCAGCGTGACGATGCATATAATCCGATTGGAAAGTTTTCAAAACAGCTGAAATAATGAAAATTGTTTTTTCGGGGCAGTCCAGTAGTCCAAAAAGAAGTCTGTCCCTAGTCAAATGGGACCTAATAGTAAAAAGAGAGAAATCCAATATGAGAAGAGAACCTTCATCATAGGCTTAATTAGAATATATATGTGTGTGTGTGTGTGTGTGTGTGTGTGTGTGTGTGCGCGCGCGCGTGATTTGAGTGCCAACAGCTAGAATCTAAATCAACCTCATTCCTTAGCCTCGGAGCCCCACCACTGTGCATATATATAGTCATTCACACAGTACTGTTTCGCTGTTTCACACCTCATCAGTGTGTCTAGACAAGCAGCACTACGCCTGCTGCGATTCGGGCTATGAATTAACAAGTTTTGACATTGTCAAAAGTACCTAAGATCAATTAGTTTACACAAAGAGCATCGCTTCATACGCTAATGGTAATTTTTATATCACTTCTCAAATGCTCAACCTAAGATAGGGAGCATTATATATATATATATATATATATATATATATATATATATATATACATATATATAATATATATATATATATATATATATATGAAGCATTTTTCTCTTAATCATATTTTCTTTAATAAATAGACAGTTTTGTCTATTAGTCGCCATATTTAAAATATATATATATATATATATATATATATATATATATATATATATATACATTGATCAAAACCAGTTAGATTAATCTATCTCTGATGATAAATCCAGGAGTATCTGCCAGAAGTGAAGACTGTTATTTGGATGTTGGAAAAGATCAAAAATAGAATTAGTAGACAAAAAAACGTCTATTTCATTTATATATATATATATATATATATATATATATAATTCACATATCATCTCTTTTGTTTAAAGATGGAATCGCTTGATATTGTTCAAGATAAGATTCAATCAAGCAAACAAACAAACAAGTCTAGGTTTCGAAGCCGTCTTTGAACTCTGCAAAGGCAGGGTAAGGTTATCGGGAGATTCGTCGCAATATGTGGGAACAGTACTACATTTTAGGTCGTATTTAGCCCTTATACCTGTAGAGAATTGCGTCGGCAGTGAGATACCTTCTAGAGGGGTAGAAAGACGCGACCATTTTTCCGGTTACCTTGGAAACATATTTGATGTAATTTTTCCATTTCAGATCAGGAGTGAAGATTATTCCCAAAAACATGCTGCTTCTTTCGAACGGGAGTCATTCATATCAATTATGGCCATGTGGGGTTAGAGCATTGGCGGTGAACAAATGAAGCTTTTCTTTTTTGCATGCATTGAAATCAACCAACTACTTATTATCCCATTGCATCACGTGCTCGAGGTCGGAGGAGAAAAACTTTGAGAGAACTTGGTCGTTGCTGACCTTGGAAGTATTACCACAGATGGTGGTGTCGTCTATGTATATGTCAACAAATGATCTTAAACTGTGTTTTTGAGGTCATTGATGATGATAAGAGAGTTAGATCCCTCAGGCACACCAGCTTCCAACTTCTGTTCATCGATGACTACTTGTATACAACTTTCGGAGAGGAAGGTATTGAGGGTTGAGAAACCATTTCTAGATATTCCATAACTGGAGATCTTGTGAAGTTGACCTTTATGCCAAACCTTGTCGAATGAATTTCATATGTTTAGAGTCATTGCTCTAGAGAGAAATAACCTACCGATAGATTCACAGAGCCTATGTGAAATTACAGTCAGTACATCAGTTGTAAATCTTTCATAACTGAAACCATCTTGCTTATCGCTGAGCTGGATGTTTTGCCGAGGTGGATGACAATTTCTTAATCTAGCACGGATTCAAATACGTAGCATATGACACACAGATGACTTATTGGTGTGTACTGAGATGCTGAAAACGGATCTCCAGTGTTTTTTGTTTATGCTGGACAGACAAATGAGGTTTGCCAAGATGTTGGGAAAAATGTATCCTTTAGGCATCGAGTGAACAGCTTTGTAATAATGGGTATTAGTTCGGATTGTAGAAATGAGCTGCATTCGTGAAATTTTGCCCATAAAAACTAAAACTAGCAAACCTGGACAAGAGTGACCTCCCTTTGATATAGCCTCGATTTAAAATATCATTATAATAATATCATTGTTCTAATGGTGTGAGAAAGGAAATTGTAGAAATTAGTAAATAATAAGCTCTGCAGCGGCTCATTCACTGAAGAAAGAAGTCAGCGGGAAATTATGTAAAATAGAGAACATTTGACAAAAACAGGGCAAAAAGCAGATAATTGTCTGCCAATACGTGCTTGACTTAAGGTGTTTTGTATCTGACGATAATAATAATAATAATAATAATAATAATAATAATAATTGTTGTTGTAGTAGTAGTAGTAGTAGTAGTAGTAATATGTTTAAAAAGAATAATACACAGTCCGACAACTATGAATAAAAAAGTAGGAAAAAACATAATTCATACATTTCATTATTTGCTTTTAGTAAAATAAGTATTTCTAACCGAAACAAAACGCAAACTATTCAAATAATGTTTAAGTAAAAAAGAAATGTTTGTTTAAATGAAAGAAAGAAACAAACGAATTTAATGCAATAAATGATTGGATAACTAATGGTATAATAATTACAGTACTAGAACATTGTTTGTTTTGATTGGATTAGCCGGGGGTTTGTTTTGTACGAATGCCAATAAGTGATACAAAATCCCGTTTTAAAGGTTGTACGTAATGAAGCAAAGGCAAGAAGAAAATAATGTAAGTTTATTCTGTTTAAGGATTCCGTACATATATGATTATAATTAAACAAAACAATCGCACAATATGTAGCGTGAATAAGTGTGTATTTGCGTTTTCGATAAATAAGCTACACGATTTATTTAAGTTATCGTTTATATTCTAGAAAATAAATCAAAAGTAAGAACAGTTATAATACGATATATAATAATATTTTTCGGCTAAATTAATTAGAAATAACCACTGCGAATGTTCTTCGTGTTCAAAAATATGAATTCCTATTCTGAAAAAAAATGAATGTTTTTGTATATATCGAACTAGTCATAGCTGTTTATTCCGTTATTCCGTTAAACTAAACATGAAAGGATAGCGTTTGTTGATTTAAATTCACATATGTTGTGAATGGCTTTATTTAAGAAGTTGTTGTAATTATTCGGTGAGACGTTGGTATGTATATCTATGAATAAAGATATCCGATTCCGTGGAAGGACTTAATTTCGTGAGAGTGAAGCTTTTTGGTTCTACCTATATGGGGTGACGTATTTGAGAGCGTAGGTCAAAAAGGATAAACCGTAATATATATTAAACAGTAGCGAAATGTGCGTATTCTTGCACGAAAACACGCTGCGGTATTTGGTAGAATACAGTGTAAAAGATTCGTATAGAAATCATTTCCCTACACAATAACTCTGTCAATTTTTAGTCTACAGACTCGAAATTTGATATACCGGGTACTAAGATTTGGGAAAGTCTATGTGATCAGTTTTCGGCCAGAAATTTGGCTGTTATGGGCTCAAAGTTCAACGATTTGACCTTTGAGAACTCTACCAAACTCCTCCGATAATTCTGGGTCCAAACACTTGAAATTTTAGATATAGGTTCCTTGCACATGGATATAACTTAATAACTTGATTTGAGCCCAAAACAATAAATTTTAAGGGGTCAAAATAGGGGTCAAAGTTTAACAAATTTACCTTTTTTTTGCTTAGCATACACCTCCAAACACCTGGCAACGCCGGGCACCCATGTTAGTATATAGATAAAGAGGATTAAAAGAGTGATCAGGAGAGGATGATAATATCTGCTCAAGATCAGGGCTTGATGACGAATTCTTTCCAGAAGATGAGTGGTCTCGGCAACGGCAACAATTATAGGTTCTGTAAACAATGAGACACAGTGTAAGGTAGTGAGGGGACGACTACTATACCATGCGACATAATGGAGTGTGTAAACATCTCCACTGGACCATCTGTAAATAGTTGAATTCCGAATGTAGCAACAAGTCCTGGGATCATATAGCAGAAAAACAGTTGAAAATAAGTTGTATACCATTAACTATGACTATACAATACCAACAGCTATGCATCTTAAAAAAGGAGAAATAAGCAACCTTAGAAGAATTTAGTATCAACAATGATGCTGGTTTAAAAGAACTGCGATATAAAAGATAATGGAACAACAAGGTCCAATGTACGCCATGAAAAGAAACCGGAATCTTAGGAAGATATCCCTCATGCCAGTAATTATAGGAGAACAGAACCCATGACAAACAATTTAAAAAAAAACGATCTAGCTAATATCTCAAGTGTAATAAAAATAATTGCACTTAAAAGAACGGTTAGAGTTTTTTTTTTTAAAGAACTATCCGTTGGACTAGTTAAGATCGCATGTGAATGTTTGGCATTTGTTATGATGTCCCATCCCTAGATAGAATAAAACGGGAAGATAATGCAAAACTGTCTTATTCTTGGAATTTATTTTATCCGTCCTGGGACGGGTATTCTCCCCTTTTGATCCTGGTTTGAAGTAGTTGCCTGTCTAACCGCACTGATGAGCTGTGATACAGCGAAACAGTACTCTATGTGATGACTATAATGTTCCTCATCTTGAGTTGAGCATATTGAGCACGATATACGATTAGCGTATTTGTGTAAACAAATCAAGCTTAGGTATTTCGGACGATGTCAAAACATCGTTAATTCACTACCAGACCAGCAGCTGCCGATTTAGCGTAATAATTCAAAGTCTTGACTGTCGCACGGGCGATCGGATTGCGATCCTGGCTTGAGGTAGTTGCCTATCTAGCTGCACTGATGAGCTGTGATACAACGAAACAGTAATGTATGTGGATGACTATATATATATATATATATATATATATATATATATATATATATATATATATATATAAATGATTGACTCGCCGTCGATGTATGAGGTCCCCCACAACAACTAAGTTGCACGGAAATCCGCACAGATGATTTGTTTATGGTAGTGAAGGCTTTGTGTAGAACCACCCACATATTTTGGTGACAAATATATATATATAAAGTCATTCCAAAGGATTTATCAATCGCCACACCTATTACGAATTTTTGAAACTCCTTGGATATTTGCAAGCAAAATTATTGGATATTGTGGAGTATTCTTTTTTATTTTTCCTAAAAACTTTTTTCCTTCAAAAATTTCTTTCTCGATTTTTTTTTTCAAAAATGAGCTAACCAGCAAAAATAAACATTTATACATTTTTTTGCTGACATTTTTCCTCTGAGGAGAAGAGCCTATCTTTGAAACTCCATGGAATAGGGAACCTTTCACCTTTATTTCGTATTCTTTGTTTTGAATGCAATATTGTAAATTCAATTCTAGAATATCTTGATTTTGTCTACTTATATAAACCCTGTGTATCGCTTTATTGCAGGTCAATATTATTTTTAATTTTGAAATTGCCAAATTTCACTTAACTGCTTTTCATATCAATTTTAAAATTAAAAAGAATATTGCCCTGCAATTAAGCGATACACAGTGTTTATATATATATATATATATATATATATATATATATATATATATATACAAGAAGCATCACGCCAGTTATTGCAAAGTATATTTTCTCTCGTATAAAATTAAAAATCGTCTTGAACCCTTTTTAATTTTAAATTTTCTTGACTAATGAGATCTATTATGATCGAAACGTTCTGCACATCGTAGCAAGATATGACTCTATTTACATAAAGATTAATAAAAATGTTATATATATATACATGTACATATATATACATGTACATATATATACATATATATATATACATAAATATATATGTATACATATATATACATAAATATATATGTATATGTGTGTATTTAATAACTACTGATAGAACAGATGATGAATTTCTATTCTTATTACATCACTTAAACATGACATAAGAGAGAAATTACTATTTCAAACTTAGTTGTGACAGACTGGTTGACAAAAAAGAACGTCTGAATGCGTGGGCGCATCTTAAAATAGGAGCGAAGGCGAAATTATTAAGTGTCCAGTGGCAAGGGGTAGAGAAGGGCGGTAAAGTATTCGCCGCCACCAAACTTGCACGTTTGAACGAATTCACTTCACATAACAATTTAGACAAGGCAGGCAATAATGGTAATTAACTTGCGCAAATGTTTCTACCTCACGTGGGTTGAAATATAACTACAATTGTTTTGTTTGTTTTTTTTAAAAGTGGCGCAGACGTAAGTAGGTTTGTTGGCGCCCGTACTAAATTAATGAAGTGCTTTTTGATACAAGTTACTTAAATATTCAACTGGATTGAATTCTCATATTGATCATCAAGCCAATGGCGCCACTTACGTTTGACATTCTAAAACATTTGATGAATCTTGAAAGTTGGTTTGGCTCTTTATTGCTGCGCTAATCGGTCAACCGTGTTTAATGGTTTGCAAAGCAGTAGAAAGTCTAAAGAATAGAATATGCCAAATTATTTTATCCTATAATATATATATATGTGTGCATGTATGTATGTATGTATGTATGTATGTATGTATGTATGTATGTGTGTGTGTGTACACACACACACATATATATATATATATATATATATATATATATATATATATATATATATGCGTGTAATGTGGATGGGTGACTCCTTCACTCTGTAGTTATTTCATATTTCATATTTCATCTATCTATCTATATATATATATATATGTATATATATGTGTGTGTGTGTGTGTATATAAATTTAGAAATATATATGACTCTATCTCTATCGCTCTCTCTCTGTCTCTCTCTCTCTCTCTCTCTCTCTCTCTCTCTCTCTCTCTCATAATAGCATAATCACGTTGACACACCAGCTCCTGTCAGATCACCGATGTTAAGCAACGTTGAGCCCGGCTAGTCCCAGATAGGTGACGATTTGGTTATTGTAGGAGCTGTATGTGCTCTTCGCTTATCTCGGCATTGGTATGTTATTCTGTGTAAAATGTCTGTCATTTTTCACCGAAAGAGACTTAGGTGTTCCTTATATATACTTTCTAATTTACGCTAGCAATTGATGCACTAAATTCTCATTTTTTCCCTCTGACGTAAAGAAACTCTTTGAAAATCTATGGATTAAGGATTTTCCATTATTATCATTATTTGTTTGATTTTATTGCGCAACAATTTCATTTATACAAACAGTCAATTGCCGACGGTTTGTTGAGCTTCTATGCACGTAGACCGTTGGATTCTGCAAAACTCGGTTTTATTTTTGTCCGTTATGGAACAGTTAAGATAAATTGAACTTTTGCGTTTTCAGAAAAAAGAGTCAAAAGATCATTACTGCATTCTGTGGCGTTGTTAATGTCATGCTATGAGGATTGTAGTGAAGGAAATATAATTTAAAATGTCTCATTATGCAGAGCTGTCATTACGTACATTAATCATTGTGTATTGTTTTCATTATGTATGTGTGTCATTACATGTAGTTGTCCTTATGAACAATTATCTTTGCGTATAGTTGTCATTACGTATAATTGTCATTATGTATAGTTGTCATTACGTATAATTGTCATTACGTATTGTTGTCATTACGTATAATTGTCATTAAGTGTCGTTGTCATAACTTACAATTGTTTTTACAGAGGTTGTCATTACTTTTAGTTGTCATTGTGTATAGTTGTTATTACGTGGAGTTTTTATTACGTGTAGTTGTCATTACGTATAGTTGTCATTATGTGTAGTTGTCATTATGCATTGTTTTTATTGCGTATAGTTTTCATTACTTATAGTTGTCATTATGCATAGTTGTCCTTACGTATAGTTTTCATTACTTATAGTTGTCATTATATATAGTTGCCCTTACGTATAGTTTTCATTTCTTTATAGTTGTCATTATATATAGTTGTCCTTACGTATAGTTTTCATTTCTTTATAGTTGTCATTATATATAGTTGTCCTTACGTATAGTTTTCATTTCTTTATAATTGTCATTATGCATAGTTGTCCTTACGTATAGTTTTCATTTCTTTATAGTTGTCATTGCGTATAGCTGGTATTACTCATATTTGTCATTACAACTAGACACCGGCACCATCTCTATATATTCCTACTATGCTGGATTTAAGCCGAATTTAACTGGTTATTGGACACATACACATACCATAACCTTTACATTTTTCTTACTCCTAGATAATAATCACCCCCTACCGAAATCCAGCACAGCTGATTGGCTGCGACGTATATATTCTCATATTCTGCTATTCGCATCTTCCGCCATTAAACGAACAGTTGGACACGTATAAACATACCGCTATTTATTTACATATCCATTCGTTTCTATTTTTTCTTAATTATCTACCTTACCTTTGCATTTCGGGACTTTACCGATATTATATTGAATCATTGCTTCTGCCATTATATTTGTTCAGCCACGGAAATTCAAGACTAAACGTATACAAAGCTACATAAAACTGCTTCTTTATTCATTCACTCCCGTTATTACTCGCTCCCTCCTCACTCTCACTCTCTCTTACTCTCTCATTATTTGTTTATCACTTGCCCTATGCGACGCTGCGTCCGTTAGCCTATTCGTTTACTCGGTTGTTTGTATCATGTAACATTTTCTTGGCAGTTGCGTTCATTAATCTACTCGCACTCGCCTACTATCCCCTGCTATTCGACAATTCTTTCTTTTTTTTTGCATTCTGTCCTAAATAATATTTATTCATATTTCTATTTTTAGCATTATTTATTTAGTTAATTAGTTAATTGTTTATTTCAATCAGGACCATTGTCCTCATCTTTCATCATGGCTGTTTCACGAAGTTACGGCCAACTACTCCCACAACTTTGCTGATAATTCAATTACAAGATTCATCGTTCCTACAACGTCGCAGTTAACCAGCAGACGAAGGCCAGAGGAATAGTGGGCCGAAATGTCGTGAAACAACAACTATAAGCGTTGATGATAACGGTCCGCATTTATATAAATAACTAAGCTTATACCTATGAGTTTTCCCGTGACTTTCTGCTATTCATTCCTGTCGAAAAACATACCGTTTGTCTTCTTTCTTGATGTTTTTTTTTGGGGGGGTCGTGTAAAAAACCTCTTTCGGAATAAACAAACACGGGGTGTTTACTCCAAAATCCCTTCTTAATATGGGGAGGTTGAGGTGTTTATACTAAGCTGGGTACTAAAAAATTCGTAAAATTATAACCAACATCTGACGAAAGTACAAAGCGTAGCATAAAAACCCTTAACACCCCCATATTAGGAACGGCTTGCAGAATAAACACCCTTACCTTGCCATGTTAAGAATAGCGTTCGAGGTTGGGGTGTTTTTTTTTTCCGAAAACCATTCTTTACGTGTGGAGGTTGGAGGTGTTTATACTATGCCTAGTACTATCGTAAAAAAAATAATAAATATTGCTAAAATCAATAAATAAATAATAAAAATAAATAAAGCCAACAAAGTGCAAATTTTCCTGACAATATATATATATATATATATATATATATATATATATATATATATATATATACTAGAAAGCTGATTGGCTAACTAAAATCTCAATAAAAGGTGCGTATATAAAAACGACAGACAACCACAAAAAAATAGAGTGAATGAAACGCAGAATATTCAGTGTAGCTTAAACGCCATATATATTTTATAACTTACTATACATATATATATATGTATATATATATATACATATATACATATATATATACATATATTCAGTAAGTTTACACTAGATTTTATTTCTAATTTCTTGTATTTATACTTCTTTTCGGTTTCTTTGTTTGGATATTCGTCTGCGTCTGTTACTTTACTAGGCTAAATCCTGTGATTGCCGGTCGAGCCCAAACCATAATTTACGCAAAATCTCGAGGATCTCTCTATTTCTGCTAGAATTCCAAAATTCTTTTATGCCTAACATGAAACTAAAATTGCCTTTAAACTTAAATTAAAATTTTTCATAACTCCTCGTGCAACGCCGAGAAACGGTTCATTCTAGTTACGTACAATTGCCATTAAGCATAGATTCCATTAAGTATAGTTGTCATTGCGTATAGTTTGCACTGCGTATGCTTGCTATTACGTATATTTGTCATTACACATAGTTGTCACTACGTATAATTTTTATTATGCATAGTTGTCATTACATATAAGTGTCATTACGCATAGTTGTCATAGCGTATAGTTTTCATTATATATAGTTATCATTGCGTATAGTTGTCATTACGTACGATATAATATGTAAAAACCTGAAAGCATACCAAGTGAGTTTCAGTCTGTAGTGAAATTGGAACGTAAATGAATGTTGATATTCAATATTACTAAGAAAACTTTTTAACGAATTTTCAGAAACATTTTCAATCATGGATTGTCAGGGCTAATAACGGCCTACCTGAGAGTTCGTGATTCAAACTCATCGGGCTAACATCTATCTGCAACATGAATTTTAAAAATACATAAAAGATATTGCCAAGTCTGCTGCAACAAGTATTTTATATTACGTGGATTATTGTTGTCATGTCTGGGCTAGGGCATCAACCACTAATTTATCCATCTTAGGTAAGGGTAAAACGAGTCTCTAATCTAACAGGTGACATGCTGATAAAAAAGCTCCTGTTTCATCGCCGCAATTTTGACTCAACGCGTTTGTTTTACAAGTGCATCATGGGAATTTTCCCCATCGAACTAACAGAACTGGTGCCTCTTCAATGGGAATATCAACGACGAACTCGACAAAAAGCAAAATTGCACCTCTTCATTGTTGATGTCGCAGATGTTTCGGGAAAATTTCTAATCTAATAATTCATTTTATCGATCTGCGAATGTTTGGAATTCTCTTTCTGCGTCTTGTTTTCTTTGACTGTTATAACATGCAAAACTTTGAATGTAATGTGAACAAAGACCTTGTTGCAAAACATCCATTAGGATGCCCCTTTAGATTGCGTCCATAATTCACAATAATCCTTATGCTTCATTTGTGTATCGTTTTATTTTTAAATAAATAAGAGTTTCTTTTCGCAATCCATTATTAGCATACATTCGAGACCGTATTTAGTTTCATTTCTCAAGTGAAAACTTATACAATATGCCGCCATGTTTTGAAAATAATAAATTCTAGAACATCAAAAACTAAACCATTAATGTTGCTTTTTAGATTTGCTGATAACAAATCTATAACTAAAAAGTAAATATTAATTTTGAAACAGTTAATGTTTATGTTAATTAACTTGGGAAATAATGTTTTTGTTATTTAATATTTATGTGTTTGTGTTAATAGTTTAAGAATGAGATTTTAAACGTTTTATTACAGTTTAATTTTTAAATGAGATTTGATACCATTTCAATAAAAGCGTTCGCAAACGCAATCTATTTAATTGATTTTATTATTACTTTTTTATTTCATTATTACTGTTTTTATTTTATTAATTCATACATTCATTTCGTTCGAATGCTTCATTAATGAATAGATTAATTTCTATTTAATAAAACGCGAGTAATATAACTATAAGCCGACTTAATCTATTAATAACGAATTACTCAAACCATAGGATTAAGAAACGGAATTGCATGCTGGGAATTCTAAATTTACTCTTACTTCAGAAAACAGTGATACTAAATAAATCTTAGAAGAATCTGAACAAAAAAAAATGAATTAAAAACTTATATGCCTAATTTAATATAAATACAGCAAAACGATCATCTGTGTTCTAAACAAGTTACATACAGAAAAGTTATCAGTGTGTTTGTACGTGCTTGTGTGCCTGGCTAAACTCTAGAAACGACTGAATAAATACCCACAATGTTGGTATTTTTGTAATCAGCGTTGCCCAGCATAAATAATATCACAAATTTAGAAAACTGTATTTATTTTTTTTTAACCTAAACAGGCACAGATTAAGTAGGGGGTGCTTTCAAAGTACTAACTAAACAAATATAATTCTATTTTAAAATCAAGAAGTTAACACCCTAATACTGATTCATTCCTAAAAGCGGGTTGTCTGTGTGTATATTCAGAGAAGGGAATGGGCTGGCAGAAAGGAAAGAGAGGGATAGAAATAGGAAAGGCAAAAATAGAAATGGGGGAAATAAAGAAAAATAGACGAAAGAGAGAAGTAGAGATATAAATTTTAATAAAAAAATACATATTATTATTGTTAGTTTTAAAATTATTTTGTATCTCTATCCTAGAGTAAATTTTATCCTGTGAACACAGTTGTTCGCTATTTCTCTCCTACAGTTTAATAGGTGTTGAGGTCCTTGAAAGTATATGATAGCAAATTTTCCGTGAAGGAATAATCTACATGGATCGTCTAGGTCACTACACATGTTTGCTTGTCTTACTATTTTCCATTCGACTATCGGCGAACGTCCGCTTTCCTTGAGTTCCCAGTATTTGTTTGCTAGCGTTGTTTTCATACGGTGTTTTTTTATTATTGAATGTGATTTTGTGGTTATCATATCGAGTTTTGAAATCTAAGGAAGTCATACCTACGTAATATTTGTTGTTATTCGGGTTTTCTTTCGCAAATATTGTTGCCTGGTATGCTTTTGGTTAGATATTTATTTTGAAGTGGACAGAGTGTGCGGTATCTACAGTTGCATTTATCTTGTTCGTTATTAGTATTTTTATTTTTATTTCTAGTATGGTTGCTATTGTCTGGAGTTGGTTTATTATTATTATTATTATTATTATTATTATTATTATTTCTACTAGTTACATATGTGTATTTTGTGTTAGTTTTATTTTTGTCATGGTGTCTACTCTTTTATTGTTTATTTTGTTGTTGTTTTTGTTGCTTTTATTTTATATATATATATATATATATATATATATATATATATATGGTTTTTTAAGTTGTAAAGTACAATAATTCTATTGAAATTAATCTGTAACAAAGCGCGTATGAACGCGTGGGTAAATATCGGCAGCAGTTGTAAGATAGCTGGCTTTCGAGAATATTAGCAGCAGTAGCCGAAGAAAGCAGATATGCAAATTAGAAAGTGTGCGCGAGCGGGTGCAACAAGAAAAGGAAAAAAATGTAACCACGTGGTTGTGAGAAGAAAAATTGTGTTCGAAAAAGACGGACGTTAAGTCGAAGACGAGAACTTGCTGACCATACCCGACGTGTAGTGAAACAGAAAGGAAAACATGAACCGGGTGAGATGGACATGTGGTCCCGCAACGGCAGCGAGAAATGTTTAAGCTGGTGTCGAGACGGTGAGAAATTACAACAATAATAAACGATTTTGTTTCTCTACAAGGTTGTGTGATGAGCCTTCTGGAGTTGTATTGATATTTAGAAGCATGTTTAGGGTTTAAAATTGTAAAAGCGGCATATGTATGCTTTTAGTGACACACGCGCATACATATATGTGTGTGTGTGTGTGTGTGTGTGTGTGTGTGTTATACGTGTGTATATATATACATGGATGAGTTCTTTTGTATATAAACTAGAGATACTGTATAGGTTAACTAATCCTAAAAAATGTTTTTATACATGTGACATTAGATTGATGTAGGCATCAACCGGAACTGACTATCAGAAAATGAAGCATTCGAGATTTGGCGAATCAAATGAGATATTTAGTAAATGGCCTCCATCTGCCAATATTCAATTACTGAAATGAAATATATTTTATTAAGTTATCTTAATGAAGAAAAAAGGATTTAAATATTTTACAATATATATATATATATAATTATATGTATATATAACAAAATATGCATGAAATACGTTTGAAAGTCAAATTACAACGCAATATTATGAAAATAAACAAAGTTGCTTAAAATTATACCATCTTCAGGATTTTCTACACCGTGTCTTCTTTTTTCCCTCGACATGATCTAAATTGAAAAAGAAGCAGTTAGAAAATAGTCTGCGTATAGCGCCGTAATATTAATTCAAAATAAGTATATATTTGTTTATTTTCATAATATTGCGTTGTAATTTGGTTTTGAAACGTATTTCATACGTATTTGGTTTTATATGTTCAATTAACGCTTCTATCACAGAAAACACAACTTGGACTTTCATATAGCCTTGGTCAAACGCATTCTTCCGGCCTTTGAAAATAACACTGCAGACAACAACACGTGGATTTTTACTAACTTTTTTTTCTTTAATTTAACATCTTGACGAGGAAAAAAAAATGTTTAAATGTATAAATTTTTTAAATTTAACATGTTCACGAGGAAAAATTTTTTTAAATGTATTGATTTTTTAAATTTAACATCTTGATGAGGAAAAAAAAAATTTTTTAATGTAAAAATTTTTTAAATTTAACATCTTGACGAGGAAAAAAAATTTTAAATGTATTAATTTTTTAAATTTAACATCTTGACGAGGAAAAAAAAATTTTAAATGTATAAATTTTTAAAATTTAACATCTTGACGAGGAAAAAAATTTTTTAAATGTATTAATTTTTTTAAATTTAACATCATGACGAGGAAAAAGATTTTTTTAAATGTTTAAATTTTTATAAATGTATAAAATTCTGAAGATGGCGTATAGCGCTGAAATATTATTTTGTTTATTTCCCTAATGTTGTATTGTAATCTGGCTTTCAAACGTATTTCTTTTAAAATTTAATCAACGTTTCTATCCAGGAAAACACAAACCTAACTTACATACACATTATATGTATATATATATATATATATATATATATATATATATATATATATATATATATATGTACATACATATATATATGCATATATATACATACATACACATTATATATATATGTATATATATATATATATATATATATATATATATATATATATATATATATAAACAGCGAAACGGTATTATATGTGGATGATTATAATGCTCCTCATCTTGAGTTGAGCATATTGAGAAGTGATACACGAATTACTATTAGCGTATAAAGCGATGCTCTCTGTGTAAACAAATCGAGCTTAGGTATTTCGGACGATGTCAAAACATCGTTTATTCAGGACTCGATCAGCAGCCGCCGATTAGCATAATGGTTAGGGGCCTTGACTATTGTACAGGCAGTCGAGGTTCAATCCTGGCTTTAGGTAGTTGTCTGTCTAGTCGCACGTATGAGCTGCGAAACAGTACTGTATGTGGATGATTATATACATATATATATATATATATATATATATATATATATATATAGGTGTGTATGTATATATATATGAGTGTGTGTGGTTTAAAGAAGATTTTAGTATTTTACTAACATCTTGCACAGCGATACCCGGTCGTAAATATTATATTTTAATCCGTGCAGATTTTGTATTTTATGTTAATGGGCAACTGTCTGTTGATTAATATATTGTATCTAATACATAATAGTAATTTCAAAAGTAAATGAAAAATACTCATATACCACAAGCTTGAATCGATAACAAAATATAAAGCTCTCCAGCATTATCTGTTAGCGAACAACCTAAACCTATACTATAAAAAAAACTGCGAATTACAACGTTGTTTGATCTACAACTTTTAATTTACGCATGCGTAGAAAATACGAGTACAGTCGACTTGACTCAGATCAAGGTCAATTTTTTTTCAATCGCGAACTCTTAACAGATATTTTAGCGGCTAAAACTAAATCGATAGTGTTCTACGGATCCGTATCTATTAAATTATATTCATAGACGAGTTTGGTAGAAACTTGTCGCACACACATCGACAAATCACTTCTGATGAAAAAGCTTGCCCTATCTCTGAATACTGTTTATGTAAAATTTCAAATATTTAGACCAGAAATTTCTGGACAAAAACCGATCACATCGATTTTCTCAAATCTCAATAACCTGTATATCAAATTTCGAGTCTGTAGACTAAAAATTGACAGTTATTGCGTAGGGAAATGTACACAGACATACAGATACACAGATACACAGATATACAGACACGTTAACTTTTATAGATATACTAGCATTTCAGCCCGGCGTTGCCAGGTGTTTGGATGTGTATGTTGAGGAAAAAAAAGTGGTAGTAGGAAGGCAGGCTCGAACCCTACCGCAAAGGAGGAAAAACAACGGGTAAAACCTAACGTTTATGCTGTTACGACCAACGCCAAACCGGAAGCGACACTTTTTTAAATTAAGGCTAGACAATCGAAAGGAGAGGATAACTTTCAAAAATATCGGCGAAAAAAGTGACCTCCTCCCCCTGTAGAAAAGTGCCCAGTTGAAGGGGAAAATATAAATGTTTGTAGCCAATTTTTCGATATTTGTCGTATGAAAGGTCGAACTTTAAAACGATACTGATCTTGGTAAAATCTGTCGAAAATTTAAGCCAGACATGCAAACAGACATACATACATACATACATACATACATACATACATACATATATATTAATAACTAAAAATTTTCGACGCAAACTGATGAAAAACCTTGCTTTATCTCTGAATACCCTTAATGTAAAATTTCAAATATTTAGACCAGTCGTTCCCTTTAATGTCCGGAGAAGGAGACATATTTAGAATTTAGTATATTTATAAACTATATTTATATTTTCAATTGGTCAACTTTGTCTATTCGATAGTAAATTGGGGAAATATTAAGAAAATTACAGTCAGATTCTAGAAGGTTAGGATTAGGTTTAATTAAAATAGTGGTAAGTTCTAATTAGTTTAAATTTTTAAAATGTTGCCTCCGGTTTGGCGGTGATCGTAACAGCATAAACGTTAGGTTTTACCCTGTCGTTTCCTCTTTTTCGGTACGGGTTCGAGCCTGCTTTCCTACTACCACTTTTTTTTTTTTTTTTTTGCTCAACATACACATCTAAACACCCGGGCAACGCCGCGCTGAAATTCTAGTATATATATATATATATATATATATATATATATATATATATATATATATATATATATCAGTATGCTAGAACGTTTTCTTTAATTTTACTTAATGTAGAACTAGGCATTATTAGAATTCAGGGTAATAGTGAAATGAATCCAAACATTCAATGAGAAACCACATTATGAATAACTAATTATTTAACGCCTCTTTTTTAAAAGTATATTATGAAACCTTCACGTAGTCGCTCGCGTGTCAATGACGGAGTATATTAAGTAGTTCGGTTTGTTCATTTTTAAATAGAAAAATAGGCGTATAATATCAATATTAATAGTGAGAAAAAAATGGAATCTATAGGTATATAGATAGATTATACTAAACTAAAATAGTAAAATATTTAAAAATATAATTTAAATTCCTGGAAAAAAAACTTAATTCAACATATCACAAACTTCGAACTTGCGTAAGCCGACTTTCCGCTAGAAAATTTACAATTAAAAAAAGGGAATTCAACTATATAACGACGGGGAAAAAGAAAGAAACTATTACTTTATTTGTTAACTTGAAAACGAGGATCAGTGACAGTTTACTATATAGCTGTTTCGAAGATTTAAAACATAGCAGCTGTTAAATATACAGGGTGTTCCAAACGTCCTACGCACATTTTGA
>NC_136490.1:12277334-12279834 GCF_053919585.1 Euprymna scolopes
TTTCAATAGCAATACAAATATATGAGGGTGCGAAACATTCGTGAATCATAATTCAATCCCGGGGAACGTCCGGAATCCTATCTAGTTTTTTATCATAGATGCGTCAAACTTTGTTCGTTTATGGTTTTTACTGCTTTAGTTTTAAAAAGAAAAATACCGTCGAGCTACCGCGCTTCATTTGAAAATATTAACTTGTGATGTTCTGCTTAAATTTGAAATATAATTTACTGCTTAATGTTTAAATTCAATAGATATATGTTAGGAATACTACCATATTTCGATGTATGTTAGGAATACTACCATATTTCGATATATGTTAGGAATACTACCATATTTCGATGTATGTTAGGAATACTACCATATTTCGATGTATGTTAGAAATACTACCATATTTCGATGTATGTTAGGAATGCTACCATATTTCGATGTATATTAGGAATACTGCCATATTTCGATGTATGTTAGGAATACTGCCATATTTCGATGTATGTTAGGAATACTACCATATTTCTATGTATGTTAGGAATGCTACCATATTTCGATGTATGTTAGGAATACTACCATATTTCGATGTATGTTAGGAATACTAGCATACTGGGAAGCATTCTCTGACGAGTGCGTTTCATTCTCGTTTATTTTTGTTCTTGTAATTTTAGGTAACAGGAGCACATATAAACGCAACAGAAAGTCAATATGAAAAATAGGTATCCATTTCTTATGCGAGAATATCGGTGGGGAAAAACTCTTTAAGATTGAAGAAATGTTTATTTTTTGTCCAAATCCAAAATGCTTCATTTTACAGAGCTAGATGTTTTCGCAATTAAATTCCAATTAGGTATAATCTGCCCTCTTGCACTAAATGGGAACATGTCCGGTGTATAATAATCGCACATTAATAATAGCATTTATTATATGGTATTATATTATATTAAGATTTATTAATAATATTATATTATATTATAATTAATATTAGCATTAGCATTTAAAATATAGAATTCTCACTTTTCTTGGACATTGAATAGGATAAGAAACTGGTTTCAATTTACACTTTTAACGTAATGGTACCAACATAATTATGGAATTCTTGATCATATGTGGAAATTGATTTTTTTTTTCTAACATGAATCAAATTAAATCAATTACGATTCTATAACTTGCGAATTATCGTCTTTGAAGAAATAAATTTATTGGTAATCAGATAAAACATGCTTAGCTAACAAAAAGTTTATCATTTAATTTGCATCGAAAAAAAAACATTAAGGTTGCCATAGACAAACCTTCATATTATTATTACTAGAAAATGTATCGGACGTTGTCCGATATAAAACGTAACGTTTAATCCCCTTTAAAAAATGAAATAAAAAAAAACAGAAACAAACTGAGACATGTGCATGCGAGTTTTATGTTATTGTTTTTTTTTTTCAAAATAGTTCACTTATTATAAGTAAAAGAAAATACTCAGTGTGAGATTGAAACCAAAACCTAGAGACATTGAGTTAAGTACGATAACTATTACACCAGCTTGACATGGTCTTTGAATACGTTTTCAAACCTACTTATTCTTAACATAATGTGAACGATTCACGAATGCGTATTCCTGAAACATTTGGCAAACAGATAACCCCCCTCCAAGTACCAATTTTTCAATTTTGTCCCCTTTGCTGCACCTTTTCCCGATGAAAACCGATTAAAAAGTTTTTCACGTGTCTGAATACCCTGTATACTATATTTTAAGTCTCGATCAAAAATTCATTGAGTATATATGTTCAGAAGTGTCTTCACATACACACAAATTCTCATATATATATATATATATATATATATATATATATATATACATATATATATATATATATTGTTTTTAAAATATAATTATCCACTGACACGTGTTACATCGTCTACGACTTATCAGAGTAGCTAAGTCTAGATTCGAAATCGGGGGCCTGCGGTAATTAGCCTAAACCCTTTATCTTCGCGTTCATCCCGCTCGACTGCCTGGGTGTATCACGATTTATTTAGATATTATTTGTTTTATTTTTGCGATACGTTTTGAATTAATTCAGTTATTTATGAAAGTGCATTTTTAACTAAATGCGAGTTAGGTTTGCAATACGTTTTCAATGAATTCAATTATTTACGAAAGTGCATTTTTACCTAAATGCGAGTTGGGAATTCGCAACTTGCATTTAAGTAAAAATGCACTTTCGTAAATAATTGAATTCATTCAAAACGTATCACAAAAACAAAAACAAATAACACACTCATATACATATATATATATATATATATATATATATATATATATATATATAAAGAGAGAGAGAGAGAGAGAGAGAGAGAAGTATTTTTAGCAAAGTACGTAAGTGAAATAAATTATATTCCTAATAATAACATAGAACAGAAATATAGCAAAAAAATAGGCTAGCACTAATCAAAAAAGGATGATTAAGGCAGATTACTAGGTAAGTCAATTAATATAATAAGTTAATTAATATAATAA
>NC_136490.1:12284834-12364834 GCF_053919585.1 Euprymna scolopes
TCATACTTGTGTGTTTGCCTTCATACTTGTGTGTTTGCCTTCATACTTGAGTGTTTGCTTTTATACTTGTGTGTTTGCTTTCATACTTGTGTGTTTGCTTTCATACTTGTGTGTTTGCCTTCATACTTGAGTGTTTGCCTTCATACTTGTGTGTTTGCCTTCATACTTGTGTGTTTGCCTTCATACTTGAGTGTTTGCTTTCATACTTGTGTGTTTGCCTTCATACTTGTGTGTTTGCTTTCATACTTGTGTGTTTGCCTTCATACTTGTGTGTTTGCCTTCATACTTGTGTGTTTGCCTTCATACTTGAGTGTTTGCCTTCATACTTGTGTGTTTGCCTTCATACTTGTGTGTTTGCCTTCATACTTGTGTGTTTGCCTTCATACTTGTGTGTTTGCTTTCATACTTGTGTGTTTGCCTTCATACTTGTGTGTTTGCTTTCATACTTGTGTGTTTGCCTTCATACTTGTGTGTTTGCCTTCATACTTGTGTGTTTGCCTTCATACTTGTGTGTTTGCCTTCATACTTGTGTGTTTGCCTTCATACTTGTGTGTTTGCTTTCATACTTGTGTGTTTGCCTTCATACTTGAGTGTTTGCTTTCATACTTGTGTGTTTGCCTTCATACTTGTGTGTTTGCCTTCATACTTGTGTGTTTGCTTTCATACTTGTGTGTTTGCCTTCATACTTGTGTGTTTGCCTTCATACTTGTGTGTTTGCTTTCATACTTGTTTGTTTGCCTTCATACTTGAGTGTTTGCCTTCATACTTGTGTGTTTGCCTTCATACTTGTGTGTTTGCTTTCATACTTGTGTGTTTGCCTTCATACTTGTGTGTTTGCCTTCATACTTGTGTGTTTGCTTTCATACTTGTGTGTTTGCCTTCATACTTGAGTGTTTGCCTTCATACTTGTGTGTTTGCCTTCATACTTGTGTGTTTGCATTCATACTTGTGTGTTTGCCTTCATACTTGAGTGTTTGCCTTCATACTTGTGTGTTTGCCTTCATACTTGTGTGTTTGCTTTCATACTTGTGTGTTTGCTTTCATACTTGTGTGTTTGCCTTCATACTTGAGTGTTTGCTTTCATACTTGTGTGTTTGCCTTCATACTTGTGTGTTTGCCTTCATACTTGAGTGTTTGCTTTCATACTTGTGTGTTTGCCTTCATACTTGTGTGTTTGCCTTCATACTTGTGTGTTTGCTTTCATACTTGTGTGTTTGCCTTCATACTTGAGTGTTTGCCTTCATACTTGTGTGTTTGCCTTCATAGTTGTGTGTTTGCCTTCATACTTGTGTGTTTGCTTTCATACTTGTGTGTTTGCCTTCATACTTGTGTGTTTGCCTTCATAATTGTGTGTTTGCTTTCATACTTGTGTGTTTGCCTTCATACTTGAGTGTTTGCTTTCATACTTGTGTGTTTGCCTTCATACTTGTGTGTTTGCCTTCATACTTGTGTGTTTGCTTTCATACTTGTGTGTTTGCCTTCATACTTGTGTGTTTGCCTTCATACTTGTGTGTTTGCTTTCATACTTGTGTGTTTGCCTTCATACTTGAGTGTTTGCCTTCATACTTGTGTGTTTGCCTTCATACTTGTGTGTTTGCTTTCATACTTGTGTGTTTGCCTTCATACTTGTGTGTTTGCCTTCATACTTGTGTGTTTGCTTTCATACTTGTGTGTTTGCCTTCATACTTGTGTGTTTGCTTTCATACTTGTGTGTTTGCTTTCATACTTGTGTGTTTGCCTTCATACTTGAGTGTTTGCTTTCATACTTGTGTGTTTGCCTTCATACTTGAGTGTTTGCTTTCATACTTGTGTGTTTGCTTTCATACTTGTGTGTTTGCCTTCATACTTGTGTGTTTGCCTTCATACTTGTGTGTTTGCTTTCATACTCGTGTGTTTGCCTTCATACTTGTGTGTTTGCCTTCATACTTGTGTGTTTGCTTTCATACTTGTGTGTTTGCTTTCATACTTGTGTGTTTGCCTTCATACTTGAGTGTTTGCTTTCATACTTGTGTGTTTGCTTTCATACTTGTGTGTTTGCCTTCATACTTGTGTGTTTGCCTTCATACTTGTGTGTTTGCTTTCATACTTGTGTGTTTGCTTTCATACTTGTGTGTTTGCCTTCATACTTGAGTGTTTGCTTTCATACTTGTGTGTTTGCTTTCATACTTGTGTGTTTGCCTTCATACTTGTGTGTTTGCCTTCATACTTGTGTGTTTGCTTTCATACTTGTGTGTTTGCCTTCATACTTGTGTGTTTGCCTTCATACTTGTGTGTTTGCTTTCATACTTGTGTGTTTGCCTTCATACTTGAGTGTTTGCTTTCATACTTGTGTGTTTGCTTTCATACTTGTGTGTTTGCCTTCATACTTGTGTGTTTGCCTTCATACTTGTGTGTTTGCTTTCATACTTGTGTGTTTGCCTTCATACTTGTGTGTTTGCTTTCATACTTGTGTGTTTGCCTTCATACTTGAGTGTTTGCTTTCATACTTGTGTGTTTGCCTTCATACTTGTGTGTTTGCCTTCATACTTGTGTGTTTGCCTTCATACTTGTGTGTTTGCTTTCATACTTCTGTGTTTGCTTTCATACTTGTGTGTTTGCCTTCATACTTGTGTGTTTGCCTTCATACTTGTGTGTTTGCTTTCATACTTGTGTGTTTGCCTTCATACTTGTGTGTTTGCCTTCATACTTGTGTGTTTGCTTTCATACTTGTGTGTTTGCCTTCATACTTGTGTGTTTGCTTTCATACTTGTGTGTTTGCCTTCATACTTGTGTGTTTGCCTTCATACTTGTGTGTTTGCTTTCATACTTGTGTGTTTGCCTTCATACTTGTGTGTTTGCTTTCATACTTGTGTGTTTGCCTTCATACTTGTGTGTTTGCCTTCATACTTGTGTGTTTGCTTTCATACTTGTGTGTTTGCCTTCATACTTGTGTGTTTGCTTTCATACTTGTGTGTTTGCCTTCATACTTGTGTGTTTGCCTTCATACTTGTGTGTTTGCTTTCATACTTGTGTGTTTGCCTTCATACTTGTGTGTTTGCTTTCATACTTGTGTGTTTGCCTTCATACTTGAGTGTTTGCTTTCATACTTGTGTGTTTGCCTTCATACTTGTGTGTTTGCCTTCATACTTGTGTGTTTGCCTTCATACTTGAGTGTTTGCTTTCATACTTGTGTGTTTGCTTTCATACTTGTGTGTTTGCCTTCATACTTGAGTGTTTGCTTTCATACTTGTGTGTTTGCCTTCATACTTGAGTGTTTGCTTTCATACTTGTGTGTTTGCTTTCATACTTGTGTGTTTGCCTTCATACTTGTGTGTTTGCCTTCATACTTGTGTGTTTGCCTTCATACTTGTGTGTTTGCTTTCATACTTGTGTGTTTGCCTTCATACTTGAGTTTTTGCTTTCATACTTGTGTGTTTGCCTTCATACTTGTGTGTTTGCCTTCATACTTGTGTGTTTGCCTTCATACTTGTGTGTTTGCTTTCATACTTGTGTGTTTGCCTTCATACTTGAGTGTTTGCTTTCATACTTGTGTGTTTGCTTTCATACTTGTGTGTTTGCCTTCATACTTGAGTGTTTGCTTTCATACTTGTGTGTTTGCTTTCATACTTGTGTGTTTGCTTTCATACTTGTGTGTTTGCCTTCATACTTGAGTGTTTGCTTTCATACTTGTGTGTTTGCCTTCATACTTGAGTGTTTGCTTTCATACTTGTGTGTTTGCTTTCATACTTGTGTGTTTTCCTTCATACTTGTGTGTTTGCCTTCATACTTGTGTGTTTGCTTTCATACTTGTGTGTTTGCCTTCATACTTGTGTGTTTGCCTTCATACTTGTGTGTTTGCTTTCATACTTGTGTGTTTGCTTTCATACTTGTGTGTTTGCCTTCATACTTGAGTGTTTGCTTTCATACTTGTGTTTTTGCTTTCATACTTGTGTGTTTGCCTTCATACTTGTGTTTTTGCCTTCATACTTGTGTGTTTGCTTTCATACTTGTGTGTTTGCTTTCATACTTGTGTGTTTGCCTTCATACTTGAGTGTTTGCTTTCATACTTGTGTGTTTGCTTTCATACTTGTGTGTTTGCCTTCATACTTGTGTGTTTGCCTTCATACTTGTGTGTTTGCCTTCATACTTGTGTGTTTGCTTTCATACTTGTGTGTTTGCCTTCATACTTGTGTGTTTGCCTTCATACTTGTGTGTTTGCTTTCATACTTGTGTGTTTCCCTTCATACTTGAGTGTTTGCCTTCATACTTGTGTGTTTGCTTTCATACTTGTGTGTTTGCTTTCATACTTGTGTGTTTGCCTTCATACTTGTGTTTTTGCCTTCATACTTGTGTGTTTGCTTTCATACTTGTGTGTTTGCCTTCATACTTGTGTGTTTGCTTTCATACTTGTGTGTTTGCCTTCATACTTGTGTGTTTGCTTTCATACTTGTGTGTTTGCTTTCATACTTGTGTGTTTGCCTTCATACTTGAGTGTTTGCTTTCATACTTGTGTGTTTGCCTTCATACTTGTGTGTTTGCCTTCATACTTGTGTGTTTGCTTTCATACTTGTGTGTTTGCCTTCATACTTGTGTGTTTGCCTTCATACTTGTGTGTTTGCTTTCATACTTGTGTGTTTGCCTTCATACTTGAGTGTTTGCCTTCATACTTGTGTGTTTGCCTTCATACTTGTGTGTTTGCCTTCATACTTGTGTGTTTGCCTTCATACTTGAGTGTTTGCTTTCATACTTGTGTGTTTGCCTTCATACTTGTGTGTTTGCTTTCATACTTGTGTGTTTGCCTTCATACTTGTGTGTTTGCCTTCATACTTGTGTGTTTGCTTTCATACTTGTGTGTTTGCCTTCATACTTGTGTGTTTGCCTTCATACTTGTGTGTTTGCTTTCATACTTGTGTGTTTGCCTTCATACTTGAGTGTTTGCTTTCATACTTGTGTGTTTGCCTTCATACCTGTGTGTTTGCCTTCATACTTGTGTGTTTGCTTTCATACTTGTGTGTTTGCCTTCATACTTGTGTGTTTGCCTTCATACTTGTGTGTTTGCTTTCATACTTGTGTGTTTGCCTTCATACTTGAGTGTTTGCCTTCATACTTGTGTGTTTGCCTTCATACTTGTGTGTTTGCTTTCATACTTGTGTGTTTGCCTTCATACTTGTGTGTTTGCCTTCATACTTGTGTGTTTGCTTTCATACTTGTGTGTTTGCCTTCATACTTGAGTGTTTGCCTTCATACTTGTGTGTTTGCCTTCATACTTGTGTGTTTGCCTTCATACTTGAGTGTTTGCTTTCATACTTGTGTGTTTGCCTTCATACTTGTGTGTTTGCCTTCATACTTGTGTGTTTGCCTTCATACTTGAGTGTTTGCTTTCATACTTGTGTGTTTGCTTTCATACTTGAGTGTTTGCTTTCATACTTGTGTGTTTGCCTTCATACTTGAGTGTTTGCTTTCATACTTGTGTGTTTGCCTTCATACTTGAGTGTTTGCTTTCATACTTGAGTGTTTGCTTTCATACTTGTGTGTTTGCCTTCATACTTGAGTGTTTGCTTTCATACTTGTGTGTTTGCCTTCATACTTGAGTGTTTGCTTTCATACTTGTGTGTTTGCCTTCATACTTGAGTGTTTGCTTTCATACTTGTGTGTTTGCCTTCATACTTGAGTGTTTGCTTTCATACTTGTGTGTTTGCCTTCATACTTGAGTGTTTGCTTTCATACTTTTGTGTTTGCCTTCATACTTGAGTGTTTGCTTTCATACTTGTGTGTTTGCTTTCATACTTGTGTGTTTGCCTTCATACTTGTGTGTTTGCCTTCATACTTGTGTGTTTGCCTTCATACTTGTGTGTTTGCTTTCATACTTGTGTGTTTGCCTTCATACTTGTGTGTTTGCCTTCATACTTGAGTGTTTGCTTTCATACTTGTGTGTTTGCCTTCATACTTGTGTGTTTGCCTTCATACTTGTGTGTTTGCCTTCATACTTGTGTGTTTGCTTTCATACTTGTGTGTTTGCCTTCATACTTGAGTGTTTGCTTTCATACTTGTGTGTTTGCTTTCATACTTGTGTGTTTGCCTTCATACTTGTGTGTTTGCTTTCATACTTGTGTGTTTGCTTTCATACTTGTGTGTTTGCTTTCATACTTGTGTGTTTGCCTTCATACTTGAGTGTTTGCTTTCATACTTGTGTGTTTGCCTTCATACTTGAGTGTTTGCTTTCATACTTGTGTGTTTGCTTTCATACTTGTGTGTTTGCCTTCATACTTGTGTGTTTGCCTTCATACTTGTGTGTTTGCTTTCATACTTGTGTGTTTGCCTTCATACTTGTGTGTTTGCCTTCATACTTGTGTGTTTGCTTTCATACTTGTGTGTTTGCTTTCATACTTGTGTGTTTGCCTTCATACTTGAGTGTTTGCCTTCATACTTGTGTTTTTGCTTTCATACTTGTGTGTTTGCCTTCATACTTGTGTGTTTGCCTTCATACTTGTGTGTTTGCTTTCATACTTGTGTGTTTGCTTTCATACTTGTGTGTTTGCCTTCATACTTGAGTGTTTGCTTTCATACTTGTGTGTTTGCTTTCATACTTGTGTGTTTGCCTTCATACTTGTGTGTTTGCCTTCATACTTGTGTGTTTGCTTTCATACTTGTGTGTTTGCCTTCATACTTGTGTGTTTGCCTTCATACTTGTGTGTTTGCCTTCATACTTGAGTGTTTGCCTTCATACTTGAGTGTTTGCTTTCATACTTGAGTGTTTGCCTTCATACTTGAGTGTTTGCTTTCATACTTGTGTGTTTGCCTTCATACTTGTGTGTTTGCCTTCATACTTGTGTGTTTGCCTTCATACTTGAGTGTTTGCTTTCATACTTGTGTGTTTGCTTTCATACTTGTGTGTTTGCTTTCATACTTGTGTGTTTGCCTTCATACTTGAGTGTTTGCTTTCATACTTGTGTGTTTGCTTTCATACTTGTGTGTTTGCCTTCATACTTGAGTGTTTGCTTTCATACTTGTGTGTTTGCTTTCATACTTGTGTGTTTGCTTTCATACTTGTGTGTTTGCCTTCATACTTGAGTGTTTGCTTTCATACTTGTGTGTTTGCCTTCATACTTGAGTGTTTGCTTTCATACTTGTGTGTTTGCCTTCATACTTGTGTGTTTGCCTTCATACTTGTGTGTTTGCCTTCATACTTGTGTGTTTGCCTTCATACTTGAGTGTTTGCTTTCATACTTGTGTGTTTGCCTTCATACTTGAGTGTTTGCTTTCATACTCGTGTGTTTGCCTTCATACTTGTGTGTTTGCTTTCATACTTGTGTGTTTGCCTTCATACTTGTGTGTTTGCTTTCATACTCGTGTGTTTGCCTTCATACTTGTGTGTTTGCCTTCATACTTGTGTGCTTGCCTTCATACTTGTGTGTTTGCCTTCATACTAGTGTGTTTGCCTTCATACTTGTGTGTTTGCCTTCATACTTGTGTGTTTCCCTTCATACTTGTGTGTTTGCTTTCATACTTGTGTGTTTTCCTTCATACTTGTGTGTTTGCCTTCATACTTGTGTGTTTGCCTTCATACTTGTGTGTTTGCCTTTATACTTGTGTGTTTTCCTTCATACTTGTGTGCTTGCCTTCATACTTGTGTGTTTGCTTTCATACTTGTGTGTTTGCCTTCATACTTGTGTGTTTTCCTTCATACTTGTGTGTTTGCCTTCATACTTGTGTGTTTGCCTTCATACTTGTGTATTTGCCTTCATACTTTTGTGTTTGCCTTCATACTTGTGTGTTTGCCTTCATACTTGTGTGTTTGCCTTCGTACTTGTGTGTTTGCCTTCATACTTGTGTGTTTTCCTTCATACTTGTGTGTTTGCCTTCATACTTGTGTGTCTGTTTTCATACTTGTGTGTTTGCCTTCATACTTGTGCGTTTGCCTTCATACTTGTGTGTTTGCCTTCATACTTGTGTGTTTGCCTTCATACTTGTGTGTGTTGCCTTCATACTTGTGTTTTTGCCTTCATACTTGTGTGTTTGCCTTCATACTT
Organism: Euprymna scolopes; assembly: GCF_053919585.1. Taxonomy (NCBI): domain Eukaryota; kingdom Metazoa; phylum Mollusca; class Cephalopoda; order Sepiida; family Sepiolidae; genus Euprymna; species Euprymna scolopes. The sequence continues at coordinate 12,292,844 of NC_136490.1, forward strand.
GTGTGCTTGCCTTCATACTTGTGTGTTTGCTTTCACACTTGTGTGTTTGCCTTCATACTTGTGTGTTTGCCTTCATACTTGTGTGTTTGCCTTCATACTTGTGTGTTTGCTTTCATACTTGTGTTTGCCTTCATACTTGTGTGTTTTCCTTCATACTTGTGTGTTTGCCTTCATACTTGTGTGTTTGCCTTCATACTTGTGTATTTGCCTTCATACTTTTGTGTTTTCCTTCATACTTGTGTGTTTGCCTTCATACTTGTGTGTTTGCCTTCGTACTTGTGTGTTTGCCTTCATACTTGTGTGTTTTCCTTCATACTTGTGTGTTTTCCTTCATACTTGTGTGTCTGTTTTCATACTTGTGTGTTTGCCTTCATACTTGTGCGTTTGCCTTCATACTTGTGTGTTTTCTTTCGTACTTGTGTGTTTGCCTCCATACTTGTGTGTTTGCCTTCATACTTGTGTGTTTTCCTTCATACTTGTGTGTCTGTTTTCATACTTGTGTGTTTGCCTTCATACTTGTGTGTTTTCCTTCATACTTGTGTGTTTGCCTTCATACTTGTGTGTTTTCCTTCATACTTGTGTGTTTGCCTTCATACTTGTGTGTTTGCCTTCATACTTGTGTGTTTGCCTTCATACTTGTGTGTTTGCTTTCATACTTGTGTGTTTGCCTTCATACTTGTATGTTTGCCTTCATACTTGTGTGTTTGCCTTCATACTTTGTGTTTGCCTTCATAATTGTGGTTTTGACTTCATACTTGTGTGTTTGCTTTCATACTTTTGTGTTTTCCTTCATACTTGTGTGTTTGCCTTCATACTTGTGTGTTTTCTTTCATACTTGTGTGTTTGCCTTCATACTTGTGTGTTTGCCTTCATACTTGTGTGTTTGCCTTCATACTTTGTGTTTGCCTTCATACTTGTGTGTTTGCCTTCATACTTGTGTGTTTTCTTCTATACTTTTCCCTATGTTCAAATTCTTTGGTTAACAAGAAACACATCTTCCTCCATTCTCTGCGATCCCCTGCTGCACTTTCCCAGGAACTCAGAGAAATTCCACAACCTTTCAGGTTGTCTTTTAGTTTATCTTTGGAACGAAGCAGGGGATATATATATATATATATATATATATATATATATATATATATATATATATATATATACCCAAAACCTTTGGCCTTGATGGAAGGGAGACTAAAATTTTCTGCTATGGTTTCAAATGATCTGAAATAACAGAAAGTAGAAACTTAATTCCAAATATTTCTCATATGTTATATCTCCCTTCTTTTGGAAAAAAGGTACGATTATGAATATATCCAGTATCACATAATCCTTATACACTGTGAAATTTACTTTATGTGAGAAAACTAAAGATCGGAGATATGACGTATGAGTAATATTTGGAATCAAGTCTCCCCTTTGCTGTTTTTTATTTTTTCAGATCATTTGAAACCATAGTAGCAAGTGTTAGTCTTCCCTCCACCAAGGCCAGAGGTTTTGGAGAAATAGATATTTTGTGATTCATACGCAAAACAACGAAAATAAATTACTATTATTGAAACATTGGTAAAGGTGAAGTATCTTTTAATTATCACTATTAAAGGTTTTCGAAGGTAATGAAGACGCAAAAACAAACGTTTAAAATTCCAGAAATAACTAGTTTCCACGGTATTAAGAAATTATAGTTTAGAAACTAGGGGATCACCTTTCTATATTAATTTAATGTAAATTAAACACACTTCATAGTCACATTTTTTGGTCTGTTATTTATATATCTTTATTGGAGTGGTAAAATATTTTAATAATGAAGAAGAAATGGACCATATTCAGATGTTTAATTGAGTAATTACGAATAAAAGACCGATTGAGGTAAAAGAAAAAAACGGGAAAATTATAGATTATAAATATATAATTGAGTAAAATAAATGTCGAGTAAAAAAGGTACATGTCTAAGAAAAAAATTTTTTGTAGAAATACTAGTTAGTGAAAGGGATAGGAACAAAAAACAAACACAAAAAATAAAAACTTAAAAGTATGCACGGTCAAAACAGAAGGAGGGAGTTTTCTCTTTAATATTCTACTAAAAATCTACTAAATAATCCAATCAATACGAAACGTTCACCGATTATTAAGCGAAGAATGGACTTTATAATGGTTTACTTTTTGTTCATAATCAATATTTATATATATTCTTTTGCCTAAAAAAAACCCTTTATTTTGGGGTACAAATATGCTTTAAATAATCAGCCGAAACTGAACAAAATATATTGTATTGTGAAGAGGATGAGGATTGTAGATAAAACAAACACGCACGTATCAGATTTTAAGGTTGCATATCCGAATTTTGAATGTGTTTTATTTTTCATATTTTGTGTTTTGAAGTGTGAAGTCCGTTGAATATGTTAATAATAATTATTATCTTTCAGATTAGCAAAAAATAAATATATATATTTTCATTATTTTTGCAAAAACACTACTTTTAAATTTTTGAAAAATAAATGAATAATGTTCTTTTAGTTAGCCCAATGTTGATAATATACCATTAAATAGAATATGATTTGTAGAATCCATGCAAAAACAATCGATAAATAACTGCGCATTTCGCTAAAACTACGATAATTTTTTCGGCAATTTCTTGTTAATTAACCTATGGGGGACCAAGCGTGTTATTAAATAAAGGAGCAATTTTCAACACATGCGACGCCTAGCATTCCCAAAATAGTCACCCATCTGGTACTGGCCGTCGTCGTTGTTGCTTAACTAGGGAAGTGTTTAGGCAACAAATATATATATATATATATATATATATATATATATATATATATATCGCTTGTGAAAAAAAAGTAAACAACTCACTTAATCGTTAAATCTAATGTTAAATATACATGGCTAAATGAAGTATATTTAGTCCCATCCAGGCCTCCGTAGTTTATTTTAAACAATCCTTTTGTTTTTCTTTTTAATTTCGCTACGCAAATCTATAGAGTTATATAAAAAGTTGTAATTATTTGAAATTCCGGTACTTATGTTATAATAGTTTTGCATACTCTCATAGCAAATCATCCTAAATCTTATTTAGACAAAAGAAATTAATTGGTTAAAAATCTTTTTTAAATATTTAAAATTTTTATCGATCAAGACAAAAATGTCGGTTAATGGTGTGGATTTGGAAGATTTTTAATTTTAAATTCTATTAAAAATAGCAGAAAAAGTTTTATATTATTCTGTTTTTCATATGATAAAATCTATGTTTTTTATCTTTCTGGGAAGAAAGTTGCTCAAGAAAAATGTATTTTAATAGATTGTAATTCGTTTTAAAAAAAACAACTACTTGTTTATTTTTCCATTATTTGCCGTGCCTACTTAAGTAGAATGTCTCCCCCCCCCAACTAGTTCCAACTGTGACCGAAGGTTTTTCTGCTTGCACAAAGTAGGGGAGGAGAGACAAACATTGATGGCAAGCGAAGACAGACAGATGGAACGTACTGCGTCCTCTGTGCAAAACAGAAACACACTCCGGAGAGAATGCAGAACCACAGTCCTTTTATCCATTAGGTATTTACCAATAGCCGATTCTACCAATTGGCAACTTCCGGAATTAGGCTGATCATCGTTGATGGAACGAAATGCATGTTGAGTGATTCGAACCTGAAGACGCTGAGTATTCTTGCCTCTATAGACGACGCCACACCGTCATTGAAATGGTGAACAATATTACTCGACTATGAGATAGCCAAGACATCCTTGGTGAAGGAGGGAAAGGCGGACTTTGTAGAAAAAGCAATTCGAAAGGATAGAGCACCAAAGCTAGAAGCAACAAAAGAGGAAATCTTATCCTCAATACGTTAACCTTCAGGCCCAATCCAAGGTAACCTGAGGTCTACCTGAATCGTGATTGGCCATATTTAGGTAGCTCAGAAAAGCATTTGATTTTCTTATTCATTACTTTGTTAAGCAATGGAGGCAGATATCTAATCATGATAAAAAAAACTTTTAATGTTATCGATTTCAAAATCAATATAAGAGGAGGAGCAAATGAGAAGTGCCCGATGAGTTAAGTTTCTAATAAGGATGAGTTTCCTGGTCGTTGGTGCAAAAGAATCCCAACTCAGATAAAGTCAACTAAAAGTAGGTTTTCTATAAATGGACGTCACAAAGGAAGACAAACCTTTAGAAACTAAAACGTCTAAGAAAGTAAAGGATTTGTCTTTTTCCATCTCCATCGTAAATTTAAGGGAGGCGTGTAAATTATTCAATAATTGGCAGAAAGACTACTTTGTCATGTGTAGGGAAACAAGAAACGGCGTGGTAAATGTAACGTAAATGTAACGTAAATGTAACTCATGTAAAAGGCTGGTATTGGGAACTTATCAAACTACAACTGTTCCAAGAAGCAGAACAGAAATATTGGCTAAAATTGGTCCAAGAGGAGAGCCCATCGACATGGCGATGCATAACGTTGTTGAAGCTGAAGGAAACGGACTTGGTAGCAAGTTCCATCAGTTAAACAAACACTGCCTCAAGAAAAGAAGGGAGGGGAAAATCGGCACTAATATTAATAATCTCGTCAAGAGAGACATTAGTAAATAAATCGGTAACAGAAATTAGTGATGAGAGTAAACTCCTAATTAGTCGATGCAAAACGAAAATAGTCAGGAGTACAATACGTTAAGTTAAAAGACAGACTGGTTCAAGAATTAAAACCAGCCAGATTGTGTTGAGCCGAACCTACCATCGACAAGATTGGTCTCAATACAGTATCTACCTTGTGTACTTTAGGAAATCCATAAATTTTGGGACGCTGTGAGTCTACTGGTCGAATAGTATTGTGTACTTCCTTAAACCGAAACTTATGTTTTTGCCATCGGAGGAACTTGTTTTGGATTTTGGTCTACGTTGAAGGAATGTCTTCCAGAGAACCTAAGCCAACAAATTTGCTTTTGTTGTTTAAAATAGAAAGCAACATATTCATGGTGGTCGAGAGTAACAGAACTTGCGACTTTTTTGGGGGAAAGAACTGTAAATTTCAGAATTACATTTTAATTGCTTTGCGACAATAAAATGATTTCTTTGCCAAATAAAACGAGGAAAACAATTATTACACTGACTGAATTTATTGGCAAGTTCAATCAAATGAGACTTAACTAGATTACAATTATCGCCGGAACCGTAACTTTTTAATTAAGAAAATAAAATCTCAACTTCACTGAAAGCTTGAGTAACATCAATCTGGCGGAGGATTTGGAGGTCGCAAAATTCAAGACACCTAGAAAACACAATGTAAATTTCGATGGATTGAATATGTGCTGATCAGAGAATGAAGGTTCGCCAGATCTATTAATCAAAACTTTTACAAAATTCGTAAACTTTTGATTGTTAAAGTGACTACTCTTAGAACCTTTAACTGAAAGTAGCTTAGAAAATCGTAATTTATCAAAAGGTGACAACGTTTCACAAGCAGAAAACAAACCGATTAATGTTTATTCTGTAGATTAGAACATCGGAGTAAAAGGTTAGTTCGTCATTAAGAAATCCAAGACTAAGCTTTCAAGAATTCCTACATTTAATCTTGGAAATGCGTTTTTTTGTTTATTTAAAAAGAAAATACAACTTTGTTATATATATGTTGCGGAATCGCATTCATCTGCAAAAGATCTAGCTAATTTGCATATTCTTTTAAGAAATCATGTTCATTAATTCCTTATTAGTTTTTTTATAGGAAAATCACTTTTATTTTACTATTACGTGTAATTATATTCATGCAGATATTCTACATGATTTATACTTGCACAATAATTCACGCGAGGAACAATATCACTTGCTTATAATGCAAAATCAAGTTTCTTCGTAGATGTATATCCAATCATGTTGCCACGGACTGTAGGAAAGTATATATATATGCATAGGCTATAACCTTGACTTTTGACCTTTATATTGAAAAATCGTGTGTACCATCTCTAGATGGGGACCATCATCATGCTAGGTTTGGTCATGATCGGTCCAATGGTGTGGACTATAGGAGATTTGTACAACCCGACACACACACACACACACGAACGCAACTACGTTATATATAAGGATTTTCTTATTTACTAGTACCATATCTATAATTATTAGTTATTAAAGTATATGTGAAATATAAAAAATATGTATAAAATTATATATATACAAATATATATATGTGTGTGTGTGTGTGTGTGTGTGTATGTGTAGTAGTAGAGATTTAGAAGGCTATCCCAATGCGAGGAATGAGATATAGTCGGTGTTGTTGGAAGAAAACGAAAACAAGTGGCGATTTACAAATCAATAAGTACACACATATATGTCTATATATGCATATATTTATTCAGTTGTATTAAATACAAATGTCTTACTTGTTATGTCTGCGACAATATCCATGAATACCGACTATATCTCATTCCTCGCATTGTGACAGCCTTCTAAATCTCTACTACATACCTATCCCACACAATGCTTCAAGCAAACTACATATCAATTATATATACATATATAAATATATATATATATATGTATTTTAATTAACATCAGATGTATTGACAACATAAACTAAAGAAAGCAAAAGTAAATGAATAGAGCATAAAAAATAAAATTATATATATTAATCATAATCATCCTACGTCGATTCAACAGTGTTTCGACGTTAAAACGTCTTGACAAGAATCCGATTCAGATTATTGAGCTCCGTCGGAACGGGTAAACATCAAAATGTTGATTGATCTGCGTGGGCTTCTAATAATCCTTATATATATATATATATATATATATATATATATATATATATATATATATATATATGTATGTATGTATGTATGTATGTATGTATGTATGTATATGTATGTATGTATATATAATTGATATAAAGAATAGATTATCTGGAATGAATTGTGATTAATAAGTTTCATAGTGTAAATAAATATTGATAAATTCACATCCTGCGATTCCTGATAATTAATAAAAATCCGGAAGTTTTAACTTTAAAGCGTGATGCCTTATTAATAAAAGCTATTCATGTGATCTAATTCTATACATAAACACTTGACATATCGAACGCTTTTGATAGAGTATTGCATAAAGGCCTACTTCACAAGATCGTTAGCTATGGAATAGATGGGAATGTCCTCTCGGTTATTAAAATCCTTTCTCTCTGATAGGCTTATAAGAGTCGTCGTTGATAAGCAGAAATCAGAAACTCACTGCCTCAGGGTTCCATCCAAACTTGTTCCTGATCTTCATCAATGATCTTCCATATGACATTCTTAGGTCATTCGTGGACATTTATGCAGACGATACGACAATCTATGGCGACACTTCAAAGGCCAGCAATGATAAAGATCCCTCTGATTTCTTCTTTTCTGATTTTGAGAACGTGGTGTAATGGAGGAAAAAGATGGCTGGTTAATTTTAATGCATCGAAAACCAAGCTTCTTTCCTTTCATCATAATCTCCCACCACGTCACTTGTTATATAATAAAATGTACGTTAATCAAAAACACTAATCGCGAAACGTTTTCTGCTGAAAATTATATAACTATTTTATAGATCGAGATACTAACGAAAAAGCTGTTACGCTTGTTGTTAACCTCGACATGATTAAATCACCATTAAACGAGACCGTTTTGAAATGATTGGACAAAACGATTCATTTTTTACATAAAATGCTAATCTGCGTGTCGAAGATAATACAGAAGCAACGGCGTTTCTAGCTATGCTGTCGCGTAATAGAATCAACAAAGGAAAGATAAAGGAGAAATTATTATTTATAGGCGACTTGTTAATATGCATATCGTATTTATTTTCATATGAGGCTATTGACGGCTGTAAAAAGGACGAATTTGAAAGCATAGGCAGGCAAGGATGCGACGATGAAAATTACTGTTAAACTTAGACGTTGGCTAATATTTCGAACAAATAATTTCTTTCTATTTTAATTTTTTCTCACTCAGTTTTGATTATAACAATTTTTGGTTGTGCGAATTGAACTTAGCATTGTCATTTTGTTCCTCAAGATACTCCGCTAAATATACTTTTAAATCGGAATTTCGTACGAGGGCCATTGTGATACTTGAATAATCATCCCTTTGAAAAGGAAAGCATTTTGAACGGAAAGGAAACTTTATTTTGTTAACGCCACCCTCAACGTAAACACTAAAAACTTGGATCTCCCAAAACTACGCGTTTTTGTTAATGTAAATTCGTGATCAGATGTACGACGTTGAGCGGCCCCTCGTACCGCTACAACTTGATGTGTGGCCAAAAGTTAAGAAAAGAAAAATGATAGTGGTGGTGGGAATGGCTAAAAATGAACAGGAAAGAATGAGAAAACAAAAATGAGGAACGAATATAAAATAGAAAGACATAGAAACTGCGAAAGGGAAAGAGGGTAAGACAAAGAAGCATTCCTCGTTCGATTTCAATTTCCTTCTCGCTTGTGTCAATCCAGAAAACATAAAGTATTTTTTCAATATCCTATCGAATATTCATAAGTTTCTTTAGATTCCAACAATTAATTTCCAACTGAATGGAAATTGTATAAAAATTTATTATGTGACTTCTTCTGTAACCCAGCGCATTACTGAATAGTCTACGGTGTAATGACTGAATTTATCAAGTTGTATCTAAATTCAAAACAATTACAAAAAGATGAGTGAAAATATGTCCAGTAAAACTATATTGAGTACTATTATATAAACAAGGAATAGATATAGAGTTTGCTCGTTTGAAGAAAACTTACAACAAAATTACAAAATCACCGAAGGGTGTTGTTTTTCTTCGTGGCATCGAGCGACGATAACCAAGATGAAAAAAATAACTCTGTGTCTATCTTGATGAAGACGTTATTACGTCGAAAAATACTTTGAGTTATAAACAAATGAATGTTTATTTATTTTTTTTAAGTCTGTGTTGAATTGGCTTACTAAACTTATATTTTCATATATATATATATATACATATATATATACATATATACATATATATATACATATATATTTATATATATATATATATACTTCGTTTACTCACATAAATTTTTAATTAATTTTATGCTGAAAGTTTAAGTATTTACTTTAACAGAACTCAATACGTAGGTAGAGCTAAGTAGCCTAGAGCTTAAGCCTGAAGAATTCTCACGAGAATGAAACGCAGAATATTCTGTGTAGCTTATTTGTCATATATATTTTTATAAATTTATATATATATATATGTATATGTATATATATATGCCCGTGTATATATATATATATATATATATATATATATATATATATATATATATATATATATATATATATATATATAGTGTATCCATAAAGTATGGCTACATAAGCTACAGGATGCCCACACGATCCGGCTCCATTATAAAGCCAGACTTTGAGGACACCCCTGTATATATATGGGGTATGTGTGTGGCTGCATGTGTATTTAGGCAACATTCTTTTTTTTTATCATATTTCGTTGTATAACAAAGACAATCCATATTTACTCTTCCCAACTCTCAAATTAATTTACTTGCTTCCGGTCAAAACTGTCTGGTTTAGTTGCAATATTTACTGTAGCCCTAAGTACTTTCTAATCCGTTTGAATTCATCATCAAGAATAAGTAACCGAACTGATTTTTTATGATTCATAAAGTGTGTATTTATTGCATTATGTAAAAATTATTAGTAATTCTATTATTATTGAATACGTTGAATTATCCTTGTCAGTGTTACAGACATTTAAGGATGTTATTATAGGGTGACCCAAATAAAACAGAGGACATTTATTTGTTTTTCTGAGCATTTTACAGTAAACAGAGAAAAAGAGGCCAAAGACCCTAGTGTTTTGATGTGATGCTTTAAATATAGTTAACTAGTTATGACCAAAGTTTTATTTCATTCGGACAAAACACTGAGAAACGGGGCTTAATTAGAGTTGGGGCCCGTTTTTTGCAGGGGGGGGGTCAACCTGTACTAGTATTTTAGTTTTAATTAGTAATGCTTCGAGTTTATTAGTTATGTTTGGGGGTAAACGTGCTGTTTCCTAATATATATATATATATATATATATATATATATATATATATATATATATATATATATATATATATACATATATATATATAGTTATATATATATGCATATATATACATATATATATAGTTATATATATGTATATATATGCATATATAGTTATATATATACATGTATAGTTATATATATGCACATATATAGTTATATATATACATATATAGTTATATATACACATATATAGTAATATATATACACGTATATAATTATATATATACACATATATTGTTATATATATACATATATAGTTATATATATATATATATATATGTGTGTATATATATGCATATATATATATATATATATATATAGTGTAGTTCTAGACAGGGTCTAGATGAGTAAATGATCCTATGTTTAATTGTATAATTTTATATGGCCTACCTTAGAATAAAAATCTTATTTAAAGGCAATTACTTCCTCCTTACTTCCACATCATTTAGACTTTTTTTAAATGGTTACAAATGCAAACGATCTCTTTTAGATTTTAAAAAATATCCTCATCAAAGAATGTTTGCGCACCGAGGGGCCTCCTTACTGTTTTAAAATACAATACGAAAACACACACCGTTACAAAGGTATTTAATTTTATAAACTATTTTATAAACTTTTTTGTAAACGTTTTGTGAATATAGTTCCCTAGTTTTGTTTAAATTTTATATCATATCGAAAAATTCAAAAACAAAACCCAGCTTTTCATACTTATAGTTAATTTCTTCCTTATGAAAATCCTATCCAAATATAAAATGAAAAATGCAATTACTATTTTCCTACTATTTTTCCTTATTTTACTATTCCATTAATTAAAAACCATTACACAATAGTTTAATTATATCACATAGAAAAATATCTAATATTAACCATATAAACAAAAGAATTAAATTCCACTTATTTTTTTATTCTATGTTCACAAACTATATTTACTTCACTTAATAAATTTGGTGACTTATCTTCCTTCTCCCCTTCCATTTATGCTAATGAGGAGACGGTATCAGAAATATTTTACTTATTTCTCGATGATTTTATTTGTAAATATCGAATGACCAGAGGAATATCGTTTCCGAAACGATCGTACATATGATTATGATTTTGTTTTCTTTCTATTAAAACTTGATTGATAAGTATTATTAATCCTTCACCGTTCTCTCTCTCTCTCTCTCTCTCTCTCTCTCTCTCTCTCTCTCTCTCTCTCTCTCTCTCTCTCTCTGTATACATATATATATATGTATATAATAGTATTTGCTACATATGTGCATACATGTCTCTGCAAAACCTCTTTTCATAGAAACCACTTCATAACTATATTATAAACATGCTTTGTTCATCCATCAAGCACCCTTTGATAAACACAAAAAGTTTTAATGGATTTACCTCTAGTAAACTAAAATTTACAACCATTTATTTACTCATGTATTATTTAAATTGCATTTTCATGTACATCTGTAGTAATAGAATCTAAATTTCTAAAAATTTAAAATGACGGTGGATTTTATTTAGCTGTTTATAAGCAGTTTTATTTTATTAATTTTTACGTAGATTGGATCTCCGTTCGAAAAGAAATTTGTTCATTCCAAAAATAAATACGCAAACGGGTATTTTTTTTTTTTTTGGAGGGGGGTGCTTATTAGGCTGTACAGTTGACTCGTTAATTTTGGTTAGCTAAAATTTGCGTTCCGTTCCATTTTAAACATCCGTTCGCGGCCGCCATCTTCCGTACGAATTTTGTTAATATTGCCACAAACATATATATACCTATACATATGGAACATGGAACGTTGCATTAATAAGCAGGGACTCCTTCGTAAGGATCGCATGATAAATGTTTTGGGTTTTTTATCGCTAGGTATGACCTACTTGTTTGTAAAGACGGCTACTTCATTTTCCGACATAGATATCCTTTACACATGATTTTCGCGTGTAAATTCACGTGATTTATTTTTTTATTTTTTCACTGAAACATGGTTTAAGTATAAATATATAATAATAAAAGAAATGATGAGGTTTGAGTAGAAGATCAGTTGTTTATTAATGAACATTTATTAAAGATAAACACATGAAAATATTCTTTGATACACCAGGGACGCCCGAGAATGTTTTTTCGGTTTGAACTAAAACATTTTTTCCTACTGATGTTTGCATTAAACAATATATATATATATATATATATATATATATATATGTGTGTGTGTATGTGTGTGTGTGCGCGTGTGTGTGTGTGTATTTGTGTGTGTGTGTGTGCGTGTGTGTGTGTGTGCGTGTGTGTGTGTGATGGACTCTCCCGTCGATTTCGACGTATGAGGTTCAGACAACCCATATTTCTAAAACTCATTTATGCTTTTGCCTCTGATGACTTTTTAGTCCAGCAAGGGACTTGCAGACAAGGCCACAAATAGAACATGAATGTGGATTTAACGCTGCAGATATTAGTGCGGCTGCTATTCCTTTTGCTCTTACTCTGTTTTCTTTCAGTTGCCTTGACCTCTGGAGACCTTCAAAACGCCTTGATCTCAATCCTTTTCGGTCATTCACCTCATCTTCAAGACTCCTGTATGGTATGTTCACTGCAGACAAGTTACTCTTCAACTTGTCCTTGCACCTAAGCCAAGGATGTCCGACAATTCTTTTACCACCCTCAAATTGACTGTACATCGCAATTTATGGAATTCTGTCATCGGGCATCCTCAATACATGACCAGCCCACCGCAATTGCGATGGAATAAAAAATAATTCAATGCACGATATTTTGCATTTTGTGAATAATTCGGCATTTGATACCTTGTCGCGGAGGGTAAGACCACATATGGAGCGTAGACAGCTTTTGTGGAAAACGTCCAGCTGATTAATGTGATGTCTGTATAGAGTCCATGACTCAGATCCATAAAGAAGAATGGAAAGAACAACAGCACGGTAGACAAGGATTTTTGTGTCTAGTCGAATACCCCTTTCATTCCACAAGCGATGGCAAAGATTTCCAAAGGCAGAAGTGGCCTTAGCAATCCTGTTGACAATTTCATCATCAAGAGAACTGCCCTGGTTCACCTTGCTACAAAGGTAAGGAAAGGACTTGACATAATTGATATCATGACCGTCGACTTTCAGCTTGCGCGCAGGAAATCTATACTCTGGTGGATTTTGCTTTACGCCTTCAACTTGTTTTGGAATAGGGTGTGGCTGATGCACTACCTCAGTCTTCCTTATGCTAATTGTCAGGTCAAAGGCCTTGCACGCGGCTGAAAATCGATCAAGAAGAACCTGGGCTTCCTCAAAGGACATGGCTACCAGTGCGGCATCGTCAGCGAAGAGCGAGTCGCGAATAATTTCGGTGCGAAGAAGAGTCTTGGCCTTAAACCGTTGATGGTTAAACAAGCCACCGGATGACCGAAATTGAAACTTGACACCAGTGTCCAAATCATCAAATGCATGTTTCAACATTAGTGAAAAGAAGAGCGCAAAGAGGACTGGCGCCATTACACATCCCTGTTTGGTCCCATTCGTAACATCAAATGGATCAGACATCATACCATCTGAGGCGAATGGGACCAAACAGGGATATATATATATATATATATATATATATATATATATATATATACATATATATATATATATATATATATCGCATTCCAGCGTTAAAAATGAATATAGTTAAAAGAAAAACTAATTCACTATGATAATAAAAAGATCTTTGAAAGCTTTAGTTGAAAAATAAATATTCATTAATCTTTAATATTAATATTTATTTTAAGGATAAATTGCGCATATCGTTTTAGTTTTCTTAAATTTCAAATTTTAATTATAAACGGATAAAAGTTATAAGTATCTCTTACTTTACTGCATTTTCCCGGTTAGAAGTTTTCTTTTAATTTCAAATGTTCAAATAGAAAACAATTCTTTGTATTTAGGAAAAAGAAAAGAAAATAGTAACTTTTGGACAATTGTCGTAATTTCAGTCTGCAGTCTGATACAACGGAAAGACTTCCGGTCGAATTTTCACCAGGTTACGTGACTTTAGTGCAAAAACCATGCATATTTCTGTCGGCCGTGCTAATACCTCGATAACAAATCATGCATTATTTGTAATAGATCAGAAAATAGATTTTGGCTTTTTTCGGCAAAATAATCACAAACGTATAAAAGAATTTGAAAATTTTATTTAAATAAATAAAAAATTACATTTCCATGTTGCTATATTTCCTCAAGCTAAACAAATAAGGAAACCTTGCAACTACGGTTTTCGAAGAAAATGAAAAAATACAGATGTGATGTTACTAATCTCCGTTTTTTCTACAAATACTATTATGGCATGTTCGTCAAATTTGGCTGTTCGATTCCCTTTTGTTCTTGTTTGTTGTTCTAGGGGTCCCCGTCAACTCGTTGTAATCCTATTCCAGTAATTTCTTTCCAAGGACTGCAAGGTGATGGAACTCCCTCTCTGCTCAGTTTTCCTTTTACGTACCGTCTTGGTCTGTTCAAGACTAAGGTCAACAGGCATCTCCTGTATTGGCAATAATCAGCTTTCGTTCTTGTTAGCTCCTTACATCAAGTGGCTTCGTACTTTGTCGCAAGCGATTTATACAAAAAATACAATGAGAACAAAAAAACAGTGATAGAAAGAAAGATATAACAAGAGTAAAACGTTGAAATTATTGAAAGAAAATAAAACGAAAATAATTGAATATTTAGAAGGGAAGGGATACAATAATTGACAATAATTGAAACCAAAATTCTTAGGCATTTTACTTGAGTCGATTTCAGTCTGATATGTGAAGTCATTGTTGTTGAAACGACTGGATTAAGAGAACGAAGGAAAAGAAAACTGCATACATAACTTAACCGAGAATCGAGTGTCACTTTGAGAAATTAGTTCTTAATTGACGAAAGGAGAGAGGGAGGGTGGTACTTATAAGAAATGCAAAAGCAATTGTCTGCCATTTTTCTTTTGTGTGTGGAGGCGAAATTACGTTCTTATGAGATCAAAGAAATTGGAATCTGAAATTAGTGAATTAATTTCATGTTTACGTATGTCGTTTTTTTTTTTGTTTTTTGTTGTTGTTTTAAGAATTTCGACTTGTAATAATTCAATCCATTAAAACGTAAATTCATAATTAATCAGCATGGTAAGCCGTTTGATTCTTATTGTTCACTTTGGCTTTGAAGGTTGTCAACATAAATATAAAAATGGTACCATAGATGCGACACTATTCGAATTCGTCAATCGATATCGATATCCACCCAATTCAATGTGAAGAAGAAATTAATAGTTGTTTATACTTTTGATTTCATCTGTATTTATCGATATTATAGTTAAGATCTTTATTCTAATCAGTTACATTTTGTTCAATCAGGTGTAAAGATGGATTCATTAGATATCGACTAAAGTTACACAATTTATAAGATACTAGCAGGCCTTCCGGCGTTGTCCAGTCGTAGGATACGCTTCAATATACTTTAATTCATTCAGATGACGTATTTATTATAGATGAATTCTTTATTGATTTTTATATTAAACCTAATATATAATGAGATAAAAAACAAAACATATGTAGATATGACTTGAGTGCCATCAGCTAGAATTGAAACCAAAACATACAATTCTCCACCCTCATTTCTTAACCTCTGAGCCACACCTATATATATATATATATATATATTTCTTAACCTCTGAGCCACACCTATATATATATATATATATATATATATATATATATTCACCTGTCATCTCTTTTTTGAAAGGTGGAAACGATTGATCACCGAAGATACAAGTAAGTACAGCCGGACCGTCTACAAAGCTTTATAATCATATAGCTAACATTACGCTGAGATTGTCGATTGGCGTCGATTCAAGTCTCATCTAATCCGTCCAAGAAACAAGTAAGCATCCTAATATATTTGATTAATGCGATTATATGGTAGAATATCTAAGGTACAACAGTTTAATTAAATATTGTAAGCATATCTCTATTTTTATAAAATTACCCATGGTTTTGTATTGAATGCCATAAACAAACTCGATTCCGAATTTCTGCATCCTTATTTTTACAAGTAATTCTTTTTCGGTTATTCATAAATGTTTAACGACTATTCACTTCAAATTAATAATTTATTTGAAGTTTAATAAATATAAAGTTCTATTCCGAAATTATACATGAGGTTAGTCAGCAATGTCTAATGCAAAAAAAAATGACTCGTGTTCAATTTCTATTAAATGAAAGCAAATCAAATTCATTGGCAAATACAAGAAAAGTTCAAGAAACCATGCAGAGGACAGTTAGAAAATAGTTTAATGATAATTGTTTGTCTAAAACGACTTTAAACCTTCATATGATAGGCATATCACTACATTTTCTGGCATGGTGTACTACAGAACAGAAATATCAACACAGAATCCTACATATAATGTAGACAAAAGTAACGATGATAATCGTTTACGAATATCAGCAGATACTGGATTTGGCGCTGGGGTGAAACACATCTCAAAAGATAAATTTAAGTACCTGTTGATGCTGTAGGTCCGAATAAACTTCCATTGAATTCTCTGCAGCTCAAGTGAGAGCAGATTTGGTCTTGGAAACTGTTCATAGGTATATAGATCATTAACCGTTGAAGGTGCCGCAGATATATAGTTCCGATAATCATGCTTTTCTTAGATGACATACACAAGAATCAACCATGCCACCATAATGTGTAAGGTGTGGAAAATGACCTGTTTGGTTTAGTGTTAGAGAATGGCTCGAGAGAGAAGGGGGAGGTGGTAAATTATATTGTAGATACGTTGACCGGAAGTCAGGATCAGCTGATCGGATTGCGTGTGAGTCACGTGATCAGGTTTGCTGAATCAAAGAGATTTGGTTTGGACTTAGAAGGCGACGGACGGCTTCACAGACGTCTCTTCCCCTTCACTGGGGGGGAGGGGGAGCTGACGTGTACCACGCAAGCCAGAGATTCACTTTCCATCCTTCTGCGAGACATCTGGAAAGTTAAATAAAAACTATAAAACCAATTCATCGTTTGGAGTAAAATGAATCTTCGTTTCATAACAGGTGCCAGTTTCCCTTCCAAAACTAGATGAATCCAGATGGACCAACATCCAACACGCAAGAAGGTATATCCGAAAATACATGTACCACACACACACACACACACACACACACACACACACACATACAACGGCATATGAACACTGGACCACTAGACGATCACACAATGTTAACCCTGATTAGATATCACACACGATCCCCTTTATGATACAACAACACAACATTAGAACGGATTCATGGATGAGGTAAAGTATCTGAATGACTGGTTAAAACCTCAATATAATTACGCGTGGTTTGAAAGAGATGTCCATTCAAGTAAAAAAAACGATAGGGAAAATGCGTGAAAATCTGATAGGAAAATATAATATAAATGCGGGAGTACCTCAAGAGTCTATCCTTGGACCTCTGTTGTTCCTAATATTCATTAATGACCTTCCCGACAAAAATTGCCTCTGAGATGGGTATATATGCTGATGACACCACACTCTATAACAGGCACGACAGGAAAACAAATGAACACATATCTAAAGAAATGGCAGAAACACTAAAGGATAACCTCCAATCTATAGTGGAATGGGGACAAAAATGGATGTCACGTTCAATGCCGCCAAGACTAAACTAGTTTCCTTCAATAATTACAAGAAACCTGCTCTACCACCAATAGCAATGGCCAACGAATCTTTATCTGAGAGTATAGCTTTCAAACACCTTGGCCTAACGTTTACAGGAAATATGAGTTGAAACAATTACATTGAAAGTATTGCCAGGGCCGCTGCAAAGAAGGTAGGCTCTCTCTACCGTGTTAGAAAATTACTAACACACGAAATTATCCTGTACCTCTATAAGGCCACCATTCGCCCATGTATGGAGTATTGCTGTCATATTTGGGCTGGTGCATCTGCTACTAGTCTCTCGCTCCTTGACAAGGTTCAAAAGAGAATCGCCAATTTGATGGGCCCTGAACTGGCATCTAAGCTTCAGCCTCTGTCCCATCGACGAAACGTTGCATCCCTCTGTCTGTTCTACAAGTATTTTAATGGAGAATGCTTTGACGAACTGCAATCACTTGTACCCCCACGACGTAAACACCCTCAACAAACCTGACAGGCAGCTAAATCTCACCCCACACAGTAGATACCCCTAGATATAAAAGATCTTTCTACTCCAGTAGTTTCTTCCCCAGAACCGCTAGACTTTGGAATTCCATTCCAGGTCCCTGCTTTCTCAACTGTACTGATGTGCAGAAGTTCAAGTGTAACGTGAACAGACATCTTGCTGCCAAAATCCCCACATACTACCCCAGTATATGTTACCCCTGATAGTAGCCCCCTACACCAAAGTGGCAATGTGCCTTGTTTGGGGTGAAAATGTAATAAAAAAAGGAAGATCCTGCCTTAAAGAGTATAAATTAAAACTGTTTTAAATGAATATCTACTTAGGCCAAACTCGACTAGTGGTTAGAAAAGAGAAAGCGAAAAAAAGGAACGCAATAATTAGTGATTGAGAGAGTGGGTTGGGGTATGTTCAATAGTCGGTTGGTCATTACGTATGGTTCTTTCTTTTTATTAGAAGAATCATTAAAAGAAAAATTAAGATGGGAAGAGAGGGAGAAAATGTGTAAATTTTATTCAATACTAACCGGCGGGGTCTGTCTGCCCGGTTGTAAAATATGCTTAAATACCTTTTAATTCGTAGCGATTTCGTATCATAGAGTCAATTTTCCATAAAATATTAAATTATACCTAATATATCTGTACAATATCAGCTTGGCTTTCAGACCAAGATCACAGTGTAGTATCTGTCCCGGCAGATACTGCAAGGAAAGACACTATGTGGGGGCGACCCCACAGATAAGACCCTGGTCAATGCAGGGGCAACCCTTCACACCAATTGTCACTATCCAGCTCCCCTACTCCCCGGGGAGTTGGTCCCCATTTCCCCTTCACTCCTCACATTAAAAATCGGTCTTGTGCCTAATTTGCTCGATGGGGGAGCAAATAAATACCGGATCTGTTCTGATGCTGCACTTCATCTTTTCATTCCTGTCTTCATTTAGTGGAGAAATCCTTCATGACTGAGGCATTGTTTTTATTTTTGTCCCTATCTAGAGTGCCCCTTTTAGAGAGCTGGTTTATCCTCACATTAAAAACCGATCTTGTGTCTAAATCTGCCTTTGTGGGGAGGCAAGTAAATAGAAACAATATCTCATAATCCCTTCGACACACTATCAGTAATAAATTATCCGTTGGGGAATGTCTTTGTTAAGAATCCACGATCCAATTTTTTTAAATATTCGTATAAACCTAAAGAGGTGGTGGTATCCTCGGCAGCAAATCCAACAGCATTAGCTATTCTTTAAATGACTTTTCCATGTTGATTAAGGAATGGCTTTGGTCATGTGCAGTTCTAAGAGGTCAACCCTCCCAGACTTTACATTCTCTCTTTGAGAACGTGTTAGTTTACTGATAATCAGGGATTGTCGAGGGGGCTGCTCAGACATCTTTGTAGGCCAGAGTCCTCTTTTCTAGGACACTGGCTCTTCAAATCCCACACTCCGGCCCGTGTGTCACATCGTCTCGCCATGGGAGAGATAACTGTAACTGTTTAATGTATATTATTTGTATTATCAACGTGGTCATTATTCACACTAAGTTTCGGTCGATGCAACCTCCGCTATCTTTGTCGAACTCGGAAATCTTCATGTCTAAGTTTTTCCTTAATTTACAATGTAGATTATGCAGTTCCGGTCGGGTAAACATGCTAAGTTAGTCAGTTTTATTTTGTTCCTTGTTAATGTGTCATATTTGGTAAAGATCGGACCATCAAGCAAAAGACTTGCTTAAAATATATTGTTATTCACTGTCAATTACCGAATCTTTATAATTTTCAGTAGGGCAGATGCATATAAGTATAGATCTACGAATTAATTTCGCCATGTTTTTGTGCGCAAGTTTATTGAAAACAAATCGTTTCTTTTAGCGGGAATGCTTTACTTATTCATTTTCGAACGTCAAATCGTTTACTTTGGCGTTTGTCTTTGATATTTAAATCTTTGTAATAAGACGCAAGAATTCATTTCTGAGAAATGAAAGTCATAAGCAATCCTTCCTAATGGTCGAAATGGCGCCAGCCTTGTCGACGTTCTCGATTCTCGGCTCATAAAAATATAGACTGACAAACGACAAATACAAAAAAGAGGGAAATGATTTGAAAATTAATCTACGCTGAGCCGTTTGAAATACTGAAAGCAGCCTTGATGACTAAAGAGGGGGAAATGATTGAAACGAGGAAAAAAACGCTAAAATCAAACACCAAAACGAAATGTCGAAAAATAAGATCAAAATGAAATGAAAAACCAAACAAAAACATGGCAGGGAGTTACGGTTAAGTTATGGCAGCTTCCTTCGTGGGTTGTTTTGGCGGTAAATTTGGGCGAATTTTTTTTCGCATAAAATTACCGCATATTTCGTTAATTTTTTTTTTTTTTCTTCAGATAATGTAACCGTAACTTGGTATAGACAACTTTGATTTGTTTCTTGTTTAAATACTCATTTCACACAGGCTGACTTGTCTTCATCTCGACCACGACCTTCCAGATTTATTTTAGATGCAAAACTAAAGACGTCTCATGTCGACACTCAAAGCGTTGGAAAATAAACGGAACGCGCATATTTTTTTTTAATAATTGATTGATGGACAATTTATGATATTCAACGGTGCTTTTTTATGTGATCTAATATTTCAAAATATTTAAAAGAGATACATGATACTTTTAATTTAAAAAAGAATTTCCTTTAAGATAATTGTTCCTTTCGATAACCAGGACGGTTTATAACGAACAAAGTTTTTCTTTGGGTGGATCAATACTGCGTACAAACATGTCTGTCTGTCTGTCTGTTTCTCACTCTCTCTCCCCCCCTTTCTCTCTCTCTCTCTCTCTCTCTATATATATATATATATATATATATATATATATTAGTCATCGACATACAGACCTGTTTCGTTGTTTCACAACTCATCAGTGCCGCTAGACTAACACCTATCCCAAGCCGAGGATCGAACCTAGAACCGTCGTGATGACAGTCGGCAGTTCTACCACTTGACTACGGAATCGGTGGCCGCAATTAAACTGTCCGAATGTCTATTTAAATAAACATCCGTCCGCCACTCGTAGAGGGCTCAAACGTTTGTTTGTAAACAAACCGCGAGCTTCGCATTTTTTCAGCTAAATTAAGTAGCGAGTAAGATAATTTACGATAGTGCTCTACCCAAGAGGGGGGCTTTATAAAATATATTTTAGTCATCGACATACAGACCTGTTTCGTTGTTTCACAACTCATCAGTGCCGCTAGACTAACACCTATCCCAAGCCGAGGATCGAACCTAGAACCGTCGTGATGACAGTCGGCAGTTCTACCACTTGACTACGGAATCGGTGGCCGCAATTAAACTGTCCGAATGTCTATTTAAATAAACATCCGTCCGCCACTTATATATAAAGGAAAGTTATAATGCAAAATGTTCATTTTAATTTGTCGACATATTTTTACTTTCTGCGCAAATTCAATCTATTTTTTCAAGTTGTTTAATATTATGTCTTCCTTGCCTATATCTCGATTGGGCATGACTGGAACGCTAAATGTTTTGTTCTCGACTCGATTCTATCTAATGGCACACAAGTCTTTTTTTTTACCCTTTGAAATTAGTACTGTGTATTAGGTACAATGTAATATGAAACAGAAAATTGGCGCTATAATAATAAATACGGAATCTATACGAATTAAAATATATTTAAGCGTAGTTTACGCCACAAGTCCGGGCGCTCCTCGCTTGTGCAGAATAAACTATCTTTTTTGTAAATAGTAAATGAGTGTATTTAATTAATTCTTAGACATTTTTTTTATTAAATTAGAATTTTATTTTAATGTATATATAGAAAGTAATGTTCCGTAAATAGCCTTAATTTTCAGCTTCACAAAAACGAGCCCTTTCTTAGGCATATATATCGATAATTAACAAGGCAAAAAAGCAAAGGGAATTAGGTGTTTACCTGATACAAGAAAAGGTACACTTTAATCTATATATATAAGTGAACGTATCTGTGTATCTGTCTGTCTGTGTATCTGTGTGTCTGTGTGTGTGTACATTTCCCTACGCAATAACTCTGTCAATTGTTAGTCTACAGACTCGAAATATGATATGTAGGGTACTGAGGTTTGGGAAAATCGATGTGATCGGTTTTCGGCCAGAAATTTGGCGATTAATGGGATCAAAGTTCAACGATATGACCTTTGAGAACTCTACCTAACTCCTCTGACAATTTTGGGTCTAAACACTTGAAATTTTAGATATAGGTTCCTTGGACGGATCTAACTTGATAACTTGATTTCAGCCCAAAACAATAAATGTTAAGGGGTCATAATAGGGGACAAAGTTTAAAATATTGACCGCATTTTCTTTTACATAAAAAATAAACACACATACACCCACCCACCAGCACGCGCGCATATACACAAACACACACATATATATATATATATATATGTGTGTGTGTGTGTGTGTGTGTGTGTGTGTGTGTGTGTGTGTGTGGCCTAGCAAGATTACAGGAGAGACAATCAAGCAAAAAAAACTCAGCAAAACAGCAAAACAAAAAACTATATATACAAATGTAGGCAAATTTAGGCATATTTTATTTAGTTTGAAAATATAGTGTTCTTTTTACCAATTTTCATAAAATTTTAACCATAAATTGCATTATCATCTTCAAAATGCTTGCAAATTTTCATGTAGTTTCGTCCCAGAGAATCAAAGATTTCAATATTTAATTTGGCTACGAGTATATAGATATACCACCTTTTTTGGAAATTTAATTAGTTCCAAATCTCAGCGTCTATTAATCAGAATTTAAAAAATGAAAGCTTGTTGGAAAAGTAATTACCGGAATTGTGTAGTGGGCTGTATAATATTTGTCCTTACGGTCGCACATTAAGGGGACATCCATCATTCAGAGCCTATTTTGGCACTTTTTACAGCCATAAAATGTTTGTCATTTGTTTCACTAGTGTTGCATATAAATTAACAAATATATTTTATTTCCCCCAAACCTCTGACCTTGGTAGAGTGGAGACTAAAACTTGCTATGGTTTCAAATGATCTGAAATAACAGCAAAGGGAGACTTGATTCCAAATATTTCTCATGCTATATCTCCTTTTTGAATTTTCATACATAAAGTGATTTTCATAGTATAAGGATTATTTGATACTGGAGATATTCATAATCCTACTCTAAAAGGGAGGAGATATAACATATGAGAAATATTTGGAATCAAGTTTCCCCTTGCTGTTATTTCAGATCATTTGAAACCATAGCAAATTTTAGTCTCCCTTCTAGCAAAGCCAAAGGTTTTTGGGATATATACATGAGGGAGTTAAAAGAATCAGATTGGTTCTTTAAGAGGACTTATTGGGATAATGCAAACCTCAACAAATTGCTTTGGTGCTTATATAGAATATGAAGAATAAAAACGAAAATATAAAAACATATACATATGCATATAAATTTATTCGTCTATTCAATATAGATGTGACATCAATGAGGATGTAGGATAAGGCGTGGCATACGCAGCATCTTCCTAATTTCATTTTATAATATCAACTATCTTCCTCCCCTATCACAGGTCACTGTAGATGTCTTATTTCCCTCCCCCCACAGTTCAATGTATAACCTCTTCTTTTCACGCCCTATTATTTCGCTCCTAATACGTTACCTCTCCTCTTCTGATGAGAAGCACTAGGCTTCGAAATACCATGGTATAAATAATTTTCTAATCCTACACCTCTAATTGATGTAACATCCATATTAAATAAATGAATAGATGTGTATATGCATTAGTATATATATATTTATATTGACGTTCTTTATTCTTCATTATATATATATATATATATATATATATATATATATATATATATATATATATATATATAGTCATCCACATACAGTACTGTTTCGCTGTTTCAAAGCTCATCAGTGCGGCTAGACAGGCAACTGCCTCAAGTCAGGATCGAACCCAGTCAAGCCTTCTCACCATTACGCTAAACGGCTGATGCTGTGTGGGTAATATATATATATTTTCCTTGCCACTGGACTCAGGGTCGTTTTTTAATGTGGAGAAAGGGAACTAAAATAAAAATTGTCTCAGTCGTGAAGGATTTCTCCTCCACTGACAGAGAACAAGAAATTGAAGTGCAGCATCTGAAGAACAGATGGTATTTATTTGCTCCCCCACCGAGCAAATTAGGCACAAGGCCAATTTTTAATGTGAGGAGTGAAGGGAGGGGGGAGGGAAAGGGGGGACCAGCTCCCGAGAGGTGGGAAATGGGAGCTGGTTAAAGGTCAGGCATGTGGGGTTGCCCCCACATCTGGTCTTTGCTAGTCATAGCTAGTCCTTGCTAGTCATAGCTTGCAGTATTTGCCGGAACAGATGGTATTTATTTGCTCTCCCACCGAGCAAATTAGGCACAAGGCCGATTTTTAATGTGAGGAGTGAAGGGAGGGGGAAGGGAAAAAGGGGACCAGCTCCCGAGAGGTGGGAAATGGGAGCTGGTTAAAGGTCAGGCATGTGGGGTTGCCCCCACATCTGGTCTTTGCTAGTCATAGCTAGTCCTTGCTAGTCATAGCTTGCAGTATCTGCCGGAACAGTCATATATATATATATATATTACCCACACAGCATCAGCCGTTTAGCGTAATGGTGAGAAGCCTTGACTGGGTTTCGATCCTGACTTGAGGCAGTTGCCTGTCTAGCCGCACTGATGAGCTTTGAAACAGCGAAACAGTACTGTATGTGGATGACTATATATATAAGTGGCTAGACAGGCAACTGCCTCAAGTCAGGATCGAAACCCAGTCAAGGCTTCTCACCATTACGCTAAACGGCTGATGCTGTGTGGGTAATATATATATATATATATATATATATATATATTACCCACACACACACACATATATATATATATATATATATATATATATATATATATATATATCGTATGCGTGTTAATATAGATTATAGGAAGTATGAATATATGCGTGCTTTGAATATATAATATTTGATTGTTGGACTGGTTCATGATTTTGCTGTTCTAATATATTGGATTTTTAGCATCTTATTCCATTAGTTAAAAGTAGTAAAAATTACAATTTTACTCTATAAAAATATTTTAAAATAGATACAATAAATTTGATTTCGATACTGAACTAATATATATATATTATATATGAACTATATAACAAAAAATCTATTTCTTTACATTTTCAGATACGTAATGCTACATTATTATATTGACTTTTTGTACAGATTGAGACATGATGATTTTGTAGAAGACTAGCAGAGAGACTCAACGTTGTCCGGGATTTTAGAGGATCAACGAAAGTATTTACACTTTTGATAGATTTGTCGTCATCAGAATCGATTGATTGCCTGCCTTAGATGATGATCCACGACAGTGCACTAGCAAGGCATGAAGCCATTTTATGTTAAGCTCTAGAAAAAATACTACAAAGTTTAAAAAAAAAAATACTTGCCAACCATAAGGGTTAGATAGAATAGATTCTGGCCCAGAAAACAATTCTTCTCTTTTTTATAAGAAACATCGCTCATAGAAGATGAGAACTAAAGGACGAAATAAGGAAAGTGAGTTACGCGACTCCCGAAAGTAAACCAAAAATCGACTTTCTATTCTCCTTAAATTATAACGTGGGGTTGATTTAGTAAGAAACCCTCGAAACTCGAACCAGAAATTAAAATCTGATCACATATTTTCGTACTTTAACCTTACAGCATCCTTATTTTTTATTCCTGCATTTTTTTTTCAGTTGTAAAAACGATAGTTCCTATTTACAATGTCTCCCCACGGGACATAGTTAGACACCAGGGTCGTTTTTTAATGTAGAGAAAAGGAACAAAAATAAAAATTGTCTCAGTCGTGAAGGATTTCTCCTCCACTGACAGAGAACAAGAAATTGAAGTGCAGCATCTGAAGAACAGATACTACACTTTGATCTTGACCCGAAGGCCAAGTTGTAAAAACGATAGTTAACCTTTGTATTTCATTGAAGATGAATTATCCCCCTTGATATTTTTTTCAAGTTCCACTATTCTATTCTGGTCAAGCCTAGATTTATGGACGGTTATTTTGCCGATGTCATTCGATCATTGTTAATGTGACAAAGCGTGTATTAGCGCGTCGGAAAATATCAGCAGGAACTGTCAGATAACTGGCTTGCGAGGATATTAACAGCCATATAAAAGTCATATGCAAATTAAGAAGTGTACGCGAGCTTGCAAGATAAGAAAAAGGGAAAAAGACACCACGTGGTTGGAAAAAATAGAAAGTGCAGTTGAAAAAAGATGGACGTGTAAAGTCGAAGACCAGAATTGGCTGTCTACGGCCGACGTGTAGTGGAGCAGAAAGAAAAACGCGTTCAGGGAAGATGGACGTGTGGCCCCGCAGTGGCAAATTTTTTAAGCTGGTGTCAAGACGAGGAGAAAGAAAAAAAAACACTAATAAACGACTTGAGTTTCAAAAGAAAGAAAAGCTGAGTCTGGTTTGATTATTCTTGTTTGTTGGTAGCTGCGACGGTACCCACGTTACAATAATCGACTGCAATCAAGTAATGTGTTACATTTTTATTCTTCATTCATGAGTTTGTTAAAGTTAAGAATTAGTTACTGTTTATATTATATCTTTTACAGAAAGAAAATAACATATATACGGTTTAAAATTTTAAATTATTTTGTCGGTCTGTCACCTTCATTTACACGCGACTGGGCATCTCTAAAAGGGGCTCTGTCTATCGATACGTCTATTCGGCTCTTTGTTATTTTTAACTTTCAAAATGCTTCTCACCAAATGACCGTGGAATTCCCGTGGAACTCTCACAACTGAAAGCTTCTCGTTTATACAAAAACATTATTCTATGAATCAAGAGAAAAAAACTACCTTACTAAGAAATAAAAGAAATGTCCCCTTGAGACTAAATCTAACGAAGCCTCCCGGGGTAAGTTTTACAATTGTCAGATAACACCAACACCCACGAAACGCCCATTTCTGAAAAACGAAAAAAAACGTTTTTGGTTTTGCATTTAGGAACCACGCCTTTTCTCACGTTCAGTATATGCTTTATTTATTTTATTTCTTTCATAAACTTGTGAAAGTTATCGCATCAATGTATACAAATATGTACGTCATAATCACGTTGAAACACCGGTTCCCGTCAGATCACCGAAGTTAAGCAACGTTGAGCCAAGTCAATACTAAAATGGGTGACCATTTGGGAATTCCAGGTGCTGTATGTGCTCTCAGCTTATCTCGACATTGTTTCGAGGCATTCAGGAATTTTCCTTGCCACTGGACTCAAGCAGTGCCAATTCCATAAATGTGTGGTTGGGATTGCGCAAACCTTGCCTCACAATTACACGCGCAGCTACTCTACACTCAATATACAAATCAGCACTTCGGTGAAATAAATGCGATTTCGATTTCAAATCAAATTCATAATTATCTATAGTGATTTTCAAGGGGCACGTAATTGTTAATTGATTACTTGTTGTGTTCTATGACATATCTACTTTCGTTGGGTTCAATCTATACTCCTGTAAATGTGTGTGTGTATTTTTGTGTATTGATATTCATACTAAAACCACTTTTCTCTTTATTTAAAAAAAAAACCAACTTTCTTATATATGGGTCGTAGAATTGCATTCATCTTCAAAAGATCCCGCAAATTTACATATTCTTGTAAAGATTCATTTTCATTAATTCCTATTATTTTTCTTTTTTCAGTTTTCATATGGGATGATTATCTTTAGTTAACTATTACGTGTAATTATATTCATGCATATATTCTCCATGATTTATACTTGCGTAATATTCGCGTAAAAAGGTTAAAGTAAAAACATGAACTTATATATATATATATATATATATATATATGTATGTATATATATATATATATATGCGTACATTTATTTTTTAAAAAATTGCCTACCAAACTCCTGTCAGTTTTTAGTCTACATACATGAAATTATTATATATTGTATTCGGACCACGGCGAAACTTTATATTTTGGTTTATCCGGGGAAAATCGGTGCAAAAGTGAAAATTAATAAAATGGAATTTGCCAGGTGCAGGTCGAACAACGGCATTATGAATACGCCTGCGTAAAGTAATAGCTATTGGTTGATGTTTTAATTTTTAGCCTTGCAGCAAACATGTCCACTTAGGTTAGGCATTAACGTCAAAGGAAAAATAAATCGTAAGTTTTGGTTTCGATTCTCAGCGGTGGCGTATGAGACATTTTGTTTTTTTACTTTTTAAATCATTATATATTGGGTCCAATATAATATAACATGGTAATAAATCCGAAATCTGCATTAATCAAAATATCATATTTAAGTATATTTTACGACCGGGCAATGGCGAGTGACCTACTAGTATATAGTATATAGATTATACACACAATACATAGTGTATATATATATATATCTATGTATATAAAAATGTAAATGTTGGTTCGTTCGGAATTAATTGTCTAAAAAACCACTGGACGGATGGCTTCCACGTTTTGGTATAATATGTTTACTATATCCATGTGTGTTTTTATATATTTCTGTTTAATTATAACATTATACTTAATTTTTCTATGATAAATAGGTGGATTTCTTTGTACCGAGAGACCATTTTTTTATTTAGGGACAATTATTTATTACCGCTTCCTGTCACGTGACCAGTGTTACAAATTAGCGTTTTTCCTGCTATATCTGGAGATTTCGGTTACGATCTAGCGGGAAATTCTAGAAAATCTGGAGGTATTTGGCACCCACTCGCCTGCATTGATTATTAAAAAATAAAGAAAAGCGCTTGAAAATATTCAATGTAAGTAAAAAAAAAAAAGTAGCATTTATTGCCTTTGGTTACAATTATTTATTGATTATTTGTTTTGTTTTTCACTTTTTTTTCGACTAACCATTCTTAAATCTCACTATAAAATCGATTTTTCAAAGTACATTTTAGGTGGGGGGGGGATTCTAACCTCCGAAGTTTGGGTTTGTATTACTGTACACATAGATTCGAAAAAATTGTCAAAAAACAAATATATAAAAAATAAATGTTATCAAAGGCAACATAAGTTACTTTTCTGTCAAACTGGATATTTAAATTAACCATACGTGGTCTCAAAATGAATGACGACGCTCAAAGTGTATACACATTTTGACTCCTCCCTTTACTTAAAAATTCACCAAAAATCAGGAAATTAACGAATGTTAATGAAAAGTGCAGTATTTTTCAAATAATGATCGCAGAATATAATGAACTAATTATTTTTACTTAACTCTTAGTGAAAATGTTTTATTTTGTTTAAACAAAAAATACCTTTACTAAAGTTATGGTTTTCAGTAGTAAATAAAAAACGCAAGAATTTATTTTTGCTTTTTTTAAAGCATCGTAATTTGTAACAATAAAAAATAATATTTACAGTAACATTACGAAAAAAGCCCCTAAAGTCCGTATTAATGTATTCGATATAACTCGAAGAAAAATGAATTATCAAATACTATTCAGGAAATTAAAGATTTAATTAGATTCCTATTTCAGTGACCTAAATTATTTAGGGTGAAATGAGTTTAGGAATTTATAGCCAAACCTAAATATTTTTTTTGGAAAATATCCAGATACGCTACTACAGAACACCGACCACTCTAATTTGTTGGGGGGGGGACAAATATATAACAAATAAATGTTATCAAAGGCAAGATAAGTTACTTTTCTGCCAAACTGGATATAATTTTCGTGTTTTTATTCAATGTAACATATTTATTCAGCTCGAAAAACATACAGTGTTTACCGATGTATTTGAAAATTCAAGATGGCGTCTCACACCCTCTTTAACACCGTAAATTTGGAAAAAGGTGTTATAAATAAAAAAAAACTATCCAAAATACGGGTTTGTATTACTGTACACATAGATTCGAAAAAGTTGTCAAAAAACAAATATATAACAAATAAATGTTATCAAAGGCAATATAAGTTACTTTTCTGCAAAACTAGATATATTTTTCGTGTTTTTATTCAATGTAACATATTTATTCAGCTCGAAAAACATACAGTGTTTACCGATGTATTCGAAAATTCAAGATGGCGTCTCACACCCTCTTTACCACCGTAAGTTTGGAAAAAGGTGTTATAAATAAAAACTATACAAAATACTATTAAAAACCCGCCGAATATATGTCAACCTATGTCACAGTAACATGTATTGAGCGAGTTTTTAACAGTATTTTATCCGGTTTTTTATTTATAACATCTTTTCCCAAACTTACCGTGTTAATGAGAGAATCAGACTCCATCTTGAACGTTCCAATACATCGGTAAACACTGTATGTTTTTCGAGCTGAATAAACATGTTACATTGAATAAAAACACGAAAAATATATCCAGTTCGGTAGAAAAGTAACTTATCTTGCTTTTGATAACATTTATTTGTTATATATTTGTTTTTGACAACTTCTTCGAATCTATGTGTACAGTAATACAAACCCAACATATTTATTCAGCTCGAAAAACATACAGTGTTTACCTATGACTTGGAAAATTCAAGGTGGCGTCTCACACCCTCTTTACCATCGTAAGTTTGGAAAAAGGTGTTATAAATAAAAACTATACAAAATACTATTAAAAACCCGCCGAATATATGTCAACCTATGTCACGGTAACATATATTGAGCGAGTTTTTAACAGTATTTTATCTGGGTTTTTATTTATAACACCTTTTCCCAAACTTACCGTGTTAAAGAGAGAATCAGACGCCATCTTGAATTTTCCAATACATCGGTAAACACTGTATGTTTTTCGAGCTGAATAAACATGTTACATTGAATAAAAACACGAAAAATATATCCAGTTTGGTAGAAAAGTAACTTATCTTGCTTTTGATAACATTTATTTGTTATATATTTGTTTTTTGACAACTTTTTCGAATCTATGTGTACAGTAATACAAACCCCACCGACCACTCTAATTGTTGGGGTGGGGATGTGATGTTGGGGTGCGCGCGCGCCCCAACATCACCCCCCCCCCCAATGTACAAAGTAAAATCTTCGGAAAATGTTAAATGGTGTTCTAATTGGTAAATGTCGGTGCGTCACTTACGGAAAATTTGAAAATTCGATGTTCCAGGTAAAAAAAAAAAACAGATAAATTACCTCCCTACTCCAACTTGGTGTGCTTTCCTTTTCTTATTTTATTTCTTTTTCAGCTAATTTTAAATTTTCCACCCAAAAAGCGCTATAATGTATTTTTGAAAATTAGAAAATTCTATGTCCTGGAAAAAAATCCCCTCTCCCCCCCCTCACGTAGTATGCTTGGTGAAGCCGTCGTTTATGCTACAGCGTGCATGCGCGTAGCATAAACGGAAGTTGCAAAATGGTGGAAAGAAGTTCGTGGGTTCAGGGGTAAATACCATGCAAACGGTAAATTTGCCCCAAGTTTGACTATCAGATTCGTTGTCAGCGACCTCAATTACCTATACAAAAACAAATTAGAGTGGTCGGTGTTCTGTAGTAGCGTATCTGGATATTTACCTTTTTTTTCTTAAAAAAAATAGCATTAATACAGTAAGTTAGGTAAACTGACTTTTTCGTTTAAAAAATGGAATTATTTCCCTTTCGTTATTAACTTTTTTTTTTAATTTATTTGTAATAAATATTTTGTGTTTTATATACATAAAGTACAATTGTTGAATGTTACTGTTCTGATTATATTCGTTTGGGGGGGACACAATTAAAAAATTAAGAAAGATTAAAATGAAGCGAAATTTAAGTTTCCGTTCCATTTTTACAACAACCGTAAAACAGTGCATACTCAGCAAGTTTTATCGAAGTTTATAAGCATATTGAAACACTAAATCAACATTTTATTTATTTTTTTGCATAATTAATGATGGAAGTATTTTTCTGTTTATTTTCTTAACATCTGTTAAAAAAAATAATTAATTTGTACATTCTCTTGAAAAAAAGAATCAAACTTTTCTCTACTTTCACATGTGTTCCATTTTAACAAACTGAGCCACAGCAGCGCGTGGCCGGGTACAGCTAGTATATATATATATATATATATATATATATATATATATATATATATATATATATAATAGCACTTTTAATGTACTACGTATATCATGCTTCCAGATTATAAATTATTTGTTCGGGAGATCCTATTTATTAAAATGGAGGATAGGAGGTGATAACATGCAATGAACATTAAATTAGTGTACCGATATACTAATAGTTTAATGTTCGTAGTATGTTGTCACATTTTATTCTCATTTTTAATAAATAGGATCTCCCGATCAAATAATTTATAATCTGGAAACCATGACACGCACACGTACCTTAAAGGTAATATGGTATTAATATATAAGATACGCTAATTTAATGTTCGCAGTATACTATCACCTGTAAATAAATGTATTTTTCATTGAAACAAAAATGAGTAAGATTCACTCGTTGTTTTTGTTTCCTTCTGTCTGCATACAACGCGCTAGTATTAAGATAACTAATATTTAATTAGAAAAACAATGAAAAAGCAGATTTAACTAATGAGATGATATATTGCAAATCAATATGTAAATTCGTTAACAATGTCGATCTAATATAAATGATTGGTGAATTAGGAAACTATTCTTACTCTGTTGTAAACATGAATGTTGTGTATAAGGCTGTAAACGCGATAAATAGTCCAGCTTTATAAATATACACATTATGTCATCCTAGTCGGAGAAGAATGATTTTCCATATTTTCCATAATATTTCCGCCATTATTAAGTATATGATGACAAACATCGTGTTTCATACATGTTTATCACCCCCGCGATAATGCGTTCTCCTTCTGTCGTTGGCGTTGTGGTCCACTAGTTATTCATCGCAGCCAAACAACAAGAAAGTGTAAATCTAAACGACTGCACGTTTTAATGACTTCACCATCGGGTGCAGCCGTGATAATCCACCTGCCATCCGATATCGACCCTCTCTCATTTGCTCTACGCTTTCTTTGACAATCAGGATACTCTTTGTTGTCGACCTTCACATTCATCTTCATCGTCGTAACCACACCGGGAAAATTTAGTTATTGGGGGGCGGATCAATGTCAACGAAGCGAAACGCATTAATTTAACAAAATAAAAGCACACGTGATTTCCGCAATTATATCGGCCTCCAGGAGTGCTTTGGGCAAAGATTTGATTCGGTTTTTCGTTCGGCTGTTCTCCGACGTATTAACCTTTTTAATATTTGTTTTAGGCGCTTGTTTATATTAGTGATCTCTTAAACCAACAGTGTAAACATTACGTACATATGTGTAATGTCAAAATTAGTATAAATTCCAAAATTTACGAAAAATGATCCGGTAGAAAATTAATTACAAGTGAAAACAGAATTTATAGAATTTTATCGTATTTTTAATCTGGACCAATGTCAGTATGGCAAACAAGGGAGATAACACTTTATTTTAATTGACAAATTAATAGTCCGACATTTTTAAGTAAACGCATTTCAAAACGTAATCATGACTTTTTTATTAAAAACATCTAATAC
This sequence comes from Euprymna scolopes, assembly GCF_053919585.1. Classification (NCBI taxonomy): domain Eukaryota; kingdom Metazoa; phylum Mollusca; class Cephalopoda; order Sepiida; family Sepiolidae; genus Euprymna; species Euprymna scolopes. The sequence continues at coordinate 12,326,615 of NC_136490.1, forward strand.
ATTTTCTACTGAATCATGTTTCATTATTTTATAAATTTATAATTTCACCATGACACGTAAGTACGTAATTTTTCACTTGAAATGCGTTCATTTAAAAAATCACTAATCTAAGTATGCAACGTTTTAATGCGGAAATAGTATTCATTTACATAGAATTCATTGCATACTATTAATTGAAGACAAGTTGAACGCACTATCCGATTCAGTAATGCATGATGGGATCGCCTTTACAGTAAGGGTAAAAATCCAAATATCCACAACTTAAAAAATCTTATATAGTAAATGTCCAGAATAAATAAGAGTCGAGAATTTGAGAGTAAAATGAAATAAAAAATATTTTTTAATAAATGGAGTAGAAAAAAAAACTATAGCGACTCGTATATATATATATTTTTTTCAAAATTTAATTTTAATATAAGCCATCACATCGCCATCGAGAACAAATTACTCTCGATATTTTGAAGTGGTAGTTAAACTTCTATTAACTGCACGTTAAAAAAAGTAGCAAAATCTCACATCGCCTGTCACTAACCCTGAGTTCGAATAGCAGACTCTCACCACAAACAAAACTTCTCGTAAAACTACACATAATTGCTTAGATTAAATGAAGTTCAGAAATATAATCGACACACGAACACTGAAATAAAATTATGGATGTAATAGATTTATAAAGAGTTTCAACGCGTAAAAAGTATAAGGATCCGTAGAAAATTTTAGTTTACTGCGTTTAATTATGTCATTTTTATCTTTTGTGTTTTATTACATCTTTTGTGTTTTATTACATCTTTTGTGTTTTATTACATCTTTTGTGTCTTATTACATCTTTTGTGTTTTTATTAACAATTTACTCAACATGCCCACACACACACACGCACGCACACACACACACACACACACTATATATATATATATATATATATATATATATATATATATATATATATATATATATATATATATATATATAGTAATGTTAGTAATTTATAAAATATATATGGCGATTAAGCTACACTGAATATTCGGCGTTTCATCCACTCTAGGATTCCTAAATCTTGGAAACTTTTATAAAACATCATCAATCCTAAAGTCTCGTCGCACTTTATTATAACCCGATGTTTTCATTTCCACAACCGTTCTTTTTCATCACTCTTGTTCTCTCTTTAATGTTCTCATAATTTTTCACAGGAAGATAAACCTTTCGGTATAAATGTTTTGGGACTGTCATGGATATATCCTTTTCCGTTGTTGAGTACATCAATTTGGGACATCCATTCACACAAATTACGTATGTACTGGTTATTAACTGGAGTTTCTCCTACTGGTTCTAGAGTGGATGAAACGCCGAATATTCAGTGTAGCTTAATCGCCATATATATTTTATAAATTACTAACTAGCTCCACCTACGTATTGAGCACTTTTGAAGTAAATGCTTAAAGTTTACGCATAAATCTATACTTTCGTATATTAATTTTATGTGAGTAAATTAAGTAGTTATATATATATATATATATATATATATATATATATATATATATATATTGGGGTATCGAAATCGGAAAAAAAGTGTTTATTTTAAGATGTAAAAAACGATTTCTTTAGCTATATTTTTATTTGATTTTGTTTAAAGTAAAATCTTCTACTGCCGGTAGTAATAATAAAATAAATATTCATTGATCATGCAAATAAATTCTTGAACAAAAAAGGTTTCTCGATTTAATGATACGACTTCCATTTTTGTAGCCCTTTAACTTGAGTTTTGAAAAAAAACAGGATGTGAATTTACGTTTGAGGAAGTCTATGCATATATAACATGCGTTTTTACAGTAATCGAGAGAAAAATACAATTTTGTAGTAAAATATTTAGGGATTTACAAAGAATCGATAATTATATCGGAATCAGAAATTTAGTACGAAATGGGTAAAATATTGGAATCGTCCTATCATTAGATATTTGGCGAGACAATTTACGGGCGCCGCTCCCGTGGGTCGATCGGTCAACGCAATGGTTCTAGGTTCAATCCTCGACTTAGGAGAGGTGCTAGTCTAGCGGCACTGATGAGTTATGGTACAACGAAACAGGACTGTATGTCGATGATATATATATATATATGTATATATATATATATATATATATATATATATATATATATATAATTAGTTACTTTTCATTCAGAAAAGTCGATGATATATATATATATATATATATATATATATATATATATATATATATATATATATATAATTATAATTAGTTACTTTTCATTCAGAAAAGTATCATTTTTAAAACAAAATTTTATTGTTATAAAAAAATACAATACTTAAAGTAATTTCCTTAATCCATGGATGTTCGATGTAGGCTCATCTCCTGGGAGAAAAGTCATTGAAAAATATAAATTCCTGTTTATATAATTTTGCTGTTTAGCACATTCATAGAAAATATAATAAAGATCTTTTTAAAGAACACAGAAAGAAAATAAGGGTTGTAACAAGGGGCATATGATTTTAGTATCTAAATAGAATAGAGATCTTTGAATAGAAGGGGGCGATGTTATTTGGTTGAGGATTGGTTGAAGATTGACCCATTGAGGTAAAATCTAATTATGTTCGATGAAGCACCCAGAGCAAATCTAATCGCGTGTGTGAAGAGGTTGATGGATGGTGTGCAGAATACGCTGTTGCTAGCACTCCGCTCGTGTAGCTGAGTCGACTCTCTGTCTCTCTCTTTCTCTCCTCCTTTGTGATTCTTTTTATTTGACCCAGATGACGATGACATTTGCAATAATGTGGTCAGTCGCTGACCAGGATTTTGCGTCCTATAATTTGACTTCGCTTCTACGTTATTGCCCGGGCTTTGCATAGACTTGTGACCGATATTTTGTTTGACGTCACTCGACGAAGATCCCGCACGTGACCTTTGGTCTATGGCGGTTGCCATAGATTTTAACGACGTTTGAAAAAGGGTCACCATTTCGGTCGGTCCCCTTTTTGGGGAACCTCCGACATTAGAGAGAGAACAAGAGTGCTGAAAAAGAATGGTTGTGGAAATGAAAACATCGGGTTATAATTAAGTGCGACGAGACTTTAAGATTGATGATGTTTTATAAATGTTTCCAAGATTTAGGGGTACAAAGAGGATGGTACATTTTCTTCGATAAAAGTCTTTACCCAGGGAAACTGGTCCGTCGCGTGTTGATGCTTCTATCGTTTCCGCCTGTCTGAGAGAGATTTCCTCTTTGTATCTCCCTCCAGGACAGTCCTCTATTCCGATTGGTTGAAACCTCTGGTGACGTTGAGAGAAGAAAGGAAGAGAAAAGTAGAAGAGTAGGGAGAAAGAGAGAAATAAGGGAAGCATACCGTAGCAGCATTATAGTAGTAGTTCACTACAGTCACTTTTCTAGCCAAATTCATTGTTTAATTTCTGGCTTATGCAACAATAACTGACATCATCCGATAAAAGAAAGAACAGACGATTTTGACCAAAGTTAACATCTTACACAACCTAACATCACAATTGCATTTAAGAAGTTTTATACCACGAAAGTTGAAAGGTTCGACATATAAAATCAGTAGTAAATTCTCTGAAATGACAGGAGCACGTTCGAAAATAATGTTTCTGTTTAGAGCACAATTGAAGCATGATACTTGACTTTTGAATTTTAAACTTTAATTCAAACCATTATATATAAAAAATAATTTTATAAAATCAATAGTAGATTCTCTACAGTGCAATGTAGACTACAATATATCGTGGATTAAGTCACTGCGAGAGGCATGTGAAGATTTCTTCCGGTGCACTGCGATGTGTTCTCAACTAGATCAGGCAATCAATCGATTTGATTGAAAATATTGGTTATTTAACCGATTTTGATGACAATAACAATATGTAAATTGGAAACATTCGTTATCATTATTCAATCCCGCGCAACATTGGTTCTCCCGGCTAGCGTATATGTATATAGTTATATATATATATACATATATATATATATATGTGTGTGTATGTATATGTGCATATATGTATGTATATATATGTATGTATATATATATGTATATATATATATGTATATGTATATGTGTATGTATATATGTTTTTTGGGGGGGTTACATGGAGTTCACCACTTATCAAGGCCCAATGGACACTCAGTGTGTACAGTAATCAAAGGGATAGTGTAGCAATAGTATTAGAGAATTTGTGAGGTGCCATTACTTAGGGGGGCGGTTCATCAGGAATTTGTTTGTGTTGGACTTGAAGACATCCAGGTTGAAGTCGGGAGGGAAACAGGCAAGTGGAACAGAGTTCCACATGCGTGCAGTTCTAAGAATGAAGCTTTGTTCATGGTATCTATGTTTTGATTTAGGCACAGATAGGGAGTGGGGAAAATTATTGACGGTGGTTTCAGCTAGTCGGGTGTTTTTTGAAAAAGATTGGCGAGGGGGGACCAGAGAATGGAGCTCAGACGAGCACCTGCCATGGAAATAACAATAGAACAATGACAGGGTAGCTACGTCTCTTCTGTGGGAAAGAGGTTGCAGGGTAGAGAAAGGGGCATCCCCGCCAAGCCACGGAGTTTATTTTGTACTCTGTCAAGGCAGGATAGGCTGTTTTTAGCAGCCCCCGCCCAGATGTGGCAGCAGTACTCCATCTTTGGACGTACTTGGCTCTTATATAGATAGAGAATTGCATCATTAGTGAGATATCTTCTGGAGCGGTAGAAGGATCCCACCATTTTCCCAGCAACCTTGGCCATAGACTTGATGTATGTGTTCCATTTAAGATCAGGTGTAAAGGTCAAACCCAGGAGCTTATCAAAGCCTGGGGCCTCCCTTAGACGAGAGCCATCCATTTCAATTGATGCCAAATGGGGATCAGAGCGTTTATGATGTAGAGATAGGAGCTTGGTCTTAGATGCATTAAAGGTAACCAGCCACCTCTTTCCCCACTGTACCACGCGCTCAAGATCAGAGGAGAGTGAATCAGAGAGAACATCATCATTTCCAGCCTTTGATGTGTTGCCATAGATGGTCGTGTCATCAGCATAGATGTCAATGAAAGATTTTAGTATGTGTTTTGGGAGATCATTGATGTAGATCAGGAAGAGAGTTGGGCCCAGTATGGACCCTTGAGGGACTCCAGCATTAATACTGTGGGCCTCTGATTTCTGCCCATCAACCACTACTCTTATGAGCCTATCTGAGAGAAATGACTTAATGATAGAGAAAACATTTCCAGTCATACCGTAGCTGGAAATCTTGTGTAGTAGGCCTTTATGCCATACCTTATCGAAGGCCTTTGATATGTCGAGAGCAATTGCCCTAGAAATGAAGCCTTTGTCGAGAGATTCACTAATCCTATGAGATATAACCGTTAGCACATCTGCTGTAGATTTAGCAGAGCGGAAACCATATTGCGTGTCACTAAGAAGGTTATTTCTGCTGAGGTGGTTGACTACTTCTCTATTTATTGCGGATTCCAGCAACTTACTCATGACACACAGGAGACTTATTGGTCTGTACTGAGAGGGGGATCACTTATCTCCTAAATTCTTAAATACAGGGCATACTGATGAGGTTTTCCAGGGTGTTGGGAAGCACTTCTCCTTAAGGCAACGTTTAAACAATTTGGAAAGTATGGGGGCAAGTTCTGGTTGTAATTTTTTAACACTATAATTGGAATACCGTCGGGACCAGTTGCTTTACTGGAGTCAAGGTCCTTGATTAGCTTGGCGACTTCACGCACAGATATTTCTATGTTGCATAGCGTGTTGTCTGTTATAGGAGGGAATATGGGGAGTTGATGACCTTCGTCATACAGGGTAGAATATGCCGCAAAGTTTTTGGCAAATAGTTTGGCCTTGTCGGATGCTGTCGAGATGACCTCTGGTCCATTGATAATGGTTGGGATAGAACGCACGTTTTTGTTCAGGATCCTATGTATGTACATATATGTATATATATATATGTGTATGTATATATATGTATATGTATATATATGTGTATGTATATATATGTATATATATGTATGTATATATATGTATATGTATATATATGTGTATGTATATATATATGTACATATATGTATATATATGTATATGTATATACATGTATATATATATGTATATGTATGTGTATATATGTATGTATATATATAGATGTGCATATATGTATGTATATATATATATATGTATGTATATATGTATATGTATATATATGCATATATGTATGTATACGTACATAGGTATGTGTATGTATATGTATGTATATATATATGTATGTATATGTATATATGTATATTTATATATATATATATATATATATATATATATACGCACACACATCGATGTAAATAGTTAAATTAAACAAATAATCGCTAAAAAAAAAAAAAAACAGACAGAAAAAATTGATTTTTCTTTATAAAAATATAATTTATAATTTTGAAAATCGAGCTTTATTCCTGCTTCATTTAACAAAGGGCGACAACCAAATTTGAACACGTGCAATCCGAGCAGGTGTCATAATTAATCGTCTACGAACAATTTACTCTATTTATAAACAGTGATTCCATTTCAATAATTGATGTTATAGAAAGCTTTACACATTCAACTACCAACGTGTTGTTGCGTTTTGTAAATATTTATTCGAACTCTACAAACGTTTCTCCTAACTCTCGTGGTCCCAAGAATTGTGTTCTGATCAAGCTTGGGTGCACCTGCGGTAGTGAAAAGTTTGGTCGTTTTGTTTTTGGGGGTTTTTTTTAGCACGAGGGCGCGGTTAATAAACACACTCGACCCTTTTTTGCAGGATGAAGATTTTAATCTTTCAACATCCAATTCATTAACACCAATTCGTTGATGCTGTTTGTTCGGTTGTGTTTCAAGATTTAAAAAAAACTGAGAAACTTTTCGAAAAGGAAAAGTGCGTAATGGATTGCATAAGGGTAACTTTAATTGTGAAAACCAATGGAATCGGTTTAATGATTTAAAAGAAACACACTTAGGAAGAAATGCTTGCTCCTCTCCTGAAAGGTTAAATCATAAGACGCAGAAGGTGTTGACAAAAAAAAGGAAGTGAACACAAAGGGCGGAAGAAAGACAGATGGTTAGAAATTAAACAAATTGAAGAAATTAATTCAAAATATAAGATGAAAAGGGCGAACAAGAACAGAAAGAAAACGGTAAATAAAAATGAACCAAAAGACAACGGTAAATGGAAAGACGCCATGATATAAACGTTACATATTATTATTCAATTAATTTCAGTGTTGTGATGTTTTTACACGGGGATTTTGTCTTCAAGAGCTGGCTCTTACACTAAAGCTAGCAAGGTTAGTCAACAAGTCAGATGGAAAGCACCGGATGTAGGATAGTTGCTGTATCAAGCAGAACTGACTTCTGGAGTACGGTGATGTTGTATCTGATTCCCAAGGAGTTCAGCTGTTTCATAAGATCAGGGATTGAGCCAAGCGCACCTATGATTAATGACACGATCGAAGTTTTCTTATTCCAAAATCTAGCAATCTTCACCGCCAGTTTCTTATAGTTCCGTAGTTTCTCATTCTTCTAGCTTGAGTTGATATCGTTTGGGCAGGACACATCAATAATTTGGTATTCATTAGTCTTTTTGTTCACAACTACAATATCCCGTTTCTTGTGAGTTATCTCTCGGTCACACTGAATCATGAAATCCCAGAAAATCTTAACGTCCTCATTTTCCACTACCCCTTCTGGGTGATGTTAGTACCATTTCTCCGACACTTGGATTAAAAACTTTTAGCACAAACTCCAGTGCAAATTTATACAACCTTTGTCATGGCGACGTTTGTATTTTTTTGAGAAAGTATAAAACACGCACTAACAATGTATGACAGTGTTTCAAGAGTTAAACGACACAACATGCACTTATCAGAACGGTTCTTCCCATAGATGTTTTATTTATTGTATTAGTATTTAGTGCCTGTTCCTCAGCAGCAAATATAACATTTTCTGTTTCTCTTTTCACGTCACCTTTAGACAGAAAATTCCACGTGTCCTGGCATCTTTCTGTCTTAGTATCTCAAACTGGCCATTAAGTTTTATTCTTACCAACTCAGTCAAATTTTCTGCTTCGATTCTTTCCTTGTACTTCTGATTATCTTCCAATGAATCTTTATCAAGCTCTTCCTCTTTCGCCATTGCCGCAAGTAACACTTCATGACTTTAGCCAAGTAGTGAGTTACCCTTCTATGTTCTCCCCCGACACATTCCTCAATCCCAATCAGCCCGTTACCTCCTTTCTTCCTTGAGATATACAGCCTGAGCACATTAGAATTTGGGTGAAGTGCTTCATACTTGACCAACAGTTTCCGTGTGTCTCTATCTTGCTTCTTCATTTCTTCCTGTATTCATCCTACAAAAGCTGCGCTGTATCGGATTACAGCCACTGTCCATGATCTCTTCGTCGATTCCCTACCAGTGTAATAATTGAATTTCTTTGATTCGGACAAATTCGATACTCCAGGGACAGATTGCTGCCCACTTGAAATTCTGATCCGGGGGGCTCGGAGTCCTGTACGAATGGTGCAGTCCACCCAAGATTCAATTTATATTCATGATGAATGAGTTGTATTTGTGGAGGTTCCTTCCTCGGTATTTTTATCAAGACACCATCTCTAGATGACTGCTAATCAGCGCTGAAGAGCGCTTTACCTGCCTGTAGAACTTTATTAGCCCCGCCGGACGTCAAACCGGTACTCCCTTACCACGAGGGTTATTATCAAGACACAAGCTCTAGAAAGATTGTCGGTCAAGACTTAGAGCTCTTTTTCCCTTAAAACCGATACAAATGCCAAGTATCCCCGACAGCGACGATGCACACATTTAAACATATTTATATGTAAATATAAATAAACAAATTAATCACATACGATAAACTTGTCGAGAGAATCCTAGTTCGTATGAATTCAAACTGTGACACTGTTACAAACGCCAAATATCCTCGACGACGATGATGCACACATTTAAAAATATGTATACGTAAATAAAAAGAAACAAATCTATCACATACGATAAACTTTTGGAAAGAATCCTTGTATTATAATTATTGCTATTATTAATGTTTATTATTTTTTCTATTATTTGTTTTTAACTATTTTATTTATTACTATGTTTATTTATTACTATTATTAATTATTCATTATGCTTGTTATTGTTTGTTTATTTATTATAATTAATATTATTTAATTATTAGAATTGTTATCAATATTTATTAGTATTATTAATTATGATTTATTATTTATGATTTATTAATTATCATTTATGTGTAACGAAAATTATTTGAATTATTCTAAACACTATTATTTTGTTCCTAATTTTTTAGATGGGAATTAATTATTCGTATTGTTTAGATTCTTTGGACTACTGTTCTTATCTTAGATGTCAATTTCACAACGTTTTGATCGATTTAAATTCCGACCATCTTCAGCTTATGAATTCTGTTCCACTGGCCTTCTTGCCAGTTGACTGCCATACGGTCGTCTTCAAGTCCAATGCAAACAATTTCTTGTTGGGCCGATCCTTAATAAATTACATCCAATATCCACCACTAACGATTAATACGCTGTTACCCCGATGAGTACCGTAAATTCTTTAACCCTCAGGTCTACATAAGAGATGACACACTTGTAAAAAAACATATCTTATCGAACTCGGGAATCTGCATGAAACCCTTTATTTAATCAACGAGAAAGCATACTCTAATTCCGCAAAAAAAAAAAAACGTGACGTAGTTTATAAAGTTCTTGGTAAAATTTAGTTGTAACTAACACAGTCCTTGCGGAACGAGAATATATTACCTCCGTGGATTAAATAACTTCTTTGTTTTAAGTTTCGTTCGAAAATCTGTGTAGTTCGACAGAAAATTCCCGAGTTTGACAAGATATACGTGAAGAAAGTCGGAGGTTACATCGACCGAAACGTTGTGAAAATAACATTAAAGATAAGAGCAGTTGGCGGAAGAATCCAAATAAGACGAATTATTATCTTGATTGTTATTTGTTTTAGCCGATGTTGAATTATTTATGGGCATCTTTTCGAATTTGGAAATCCTTACATAGAATTAGCGGACATATACGGAATTTCAAACTGAACATTTTATTTAGTCTAAGCGGGGGTAGATTGCTCTCGTTTCTTCGGCCATTCACGTAAAAAATAAGCATTGTGGGGTATTTTCTGTATTTTGAGAGGGGGTAGTTTTTATTGCATGTGTTTTTTACATTCAACCTCCAGAAAAAGTGTGTACACATTGACACATTGAACAACGGATAGTGTCGTTGATTCTAAATTAATGAATATCAGATCTAAATAACACTCGTTTGAATTAAAGTGTGGCTTCTTCGTTTACTCGATAAATTATCCGTACTAAATCTTTCTTTCGAATATTTATTTGTAACCCAACAGTTAGAAAACTTATTTCTTTACGAAGGAATGGTAATTCGCAGAATCCTTTCAAAATATCAGTATATGTTACCTGAAGCTAAGCTTTAACCAAGAATGTTTATTTGAATATCTTTTTCTTTGTTGACTGCAGAATTATCTCATTAATCTACCTTGAATATCTATCAGATTTCTAGCATCGATATATTTTGGCCAATTTTAAGGAAAGCGCTTTCCTTTTTGGAACTTGTTTCACACATGTACCAAATTAAGAACCATATTTTATCCTTAAGTCTTCTGGTAGCAGTCGCATTGACTCTCATAACTGATCAAAGTGACATTTATTCATTTCGGATGCATATATATGCGTGTGTCTCATTATTGTAACTACAACAGTGATGTATTTTTTTTTCGTTACAAATGTTTGTTTTTCTATTTGGATATGATATCTTACATAAATGTATAGTATAGTCCTTGACTTTTGTATCCAGCCAAAAAGAACGTATAAGTATATAAAATCAAATATCTTTTCACCGTAAACGTATTCTTCCTGCCCCCCCCCCCATGCGTGTGTTGCCCTTGATAAAATAACACACAAAATGATAACCGATCGTACGGGAAAGATATATCTGAACGCGTGGTCGTTAAAAATGAAAAAGATCGGATATAAATTAATTGTTAACCTTAAAAATAAATTCATACTCACATCGATGACTTTTGTATTTGAAAATATGAAGCTTTAATAACACTAAATGAATTTTTCGTTAACAAATGGCGTTTCTGTGTTATTTGGATTCTTAGAATTACTGTTATCATCTTGAATTTTATTTCCACAAAGTTTCGGTCGATGTAATCTCCGACCTTCTTCAGATGTATCTTGTCGAACTTGAGAATCTGTCTATAAAACTCGGTAATTTGCACGGAGTTTCGAGCGGAATTCATTATTTAATCCACGGAAGTAGCGTGCTCTCGTTCCGTCAGCCATTACTGGGTAGAAGTCCTAAGTAATTTGAAATTTTTCTTTCTTTTTTTTTATAGGCGTCGCTCATACAGATGATTGAACCTTGCGTAGTGGATAAAGTACTTGGTAAAAATCAGTTGTAAGTTACACTCTCCTGGTTAAGGGAACAAGAGTATACCACTTGCATAGATGAAATAATACCATGGAGATTCCCGAATTCGACAGAAAGATTCTCGAGTTCGACAAAATCCAATTGAAGAACGTACGGGGATACATCAACCGAAACTTTGTAAAACTAGATTCAAGATAACACTTATTCGAAGAATCCGAATAATAGAAATACCCAATCGTCATCTCAAAATTTACAAACACAGTGACTGTTCTATTTTTATCAATAATAAAACAGATGAAAGTTTCTATACTAATTTATTTATACAAAATTGGAAGATTCCCCAGGGGAAAAATATTGATTATTGAATTACTTTGTATTTGCTTTTTTATTACTGCAGGGTAGAACTGAAAATTTTTCATGACTGCTTTGTAAGATACATCGAAATTTATTTTTTGATTATCGTATTCCTATTATGAATAGGGGGAATATGTCCTTTTTATCTTAAGAAATGTGTTCACGCGGGTTTTAACAAAAATCCTAGAATAGTTTAGTCAGGAAGGCGTTTTTCACCTGAACGAAGAAGGTACGTTCGGTTCCCGAGCGCCTCGTTAACTCCACGGTAATCTCGCGTGAAGAAAATGCGTTATCGTCTCTGAAAACAATTTGCGATTTTTCCCAAAAGAGATTTGGAGAAGATTAATTACATCAGATTTTTGGCATAGAAATTGCGTTCGCATTATTCACGCCATTTAATTAGAATTTAGCTTTATTCGCTTTAAAGCAAACGTCATATTATAGTAACGTTTGTATTCACATGCATACATACATACATACATACATATATAAATGTGTACACATATATATATATATATATATATATATATATATATATATATATATATATATATATATTAGCAAAAGTACCCGTCGTTGACTGGGTTCAAAAACAGCCTACAGAAAATGGACTATGATTTATGAAAGTATGATAGGTTATGAAAAAAAGGGTTGTAAAGAGATAGCTTCGAATTTGGGGGTATCAAAACCAAAGCAAAATATGATGAAAGTAAAAATAAAATAGATAAACCCATAATGAAACACTTATCACAATTTTCTGTGGATCTATATTAAAAAACCTTGTTAAACTTTGTGACATATTTCCATTCTATGGAGGTCAGGCGCGAACGAACACCCCATAATTTTATTATACCATATTTCTTAAAACTGAAACATAATTATCAAAGTATACTTACGCAAATAGATATGAAAAGTCTTTATCAAAGTTTGTGTCTATTTCCATTCTATAGAGGCCAGGCGTGAACGCAGACCCCACAATTTTATTATACCATCCCTATTTAAGTTAAAACATACTTATCAAAGTATTCTTATGTATATCTATATCAAAAAAACTTGTAAACGTTTTTTTTTTAATATTTAATTTTTTTATTTCCATACTTTGTGGACTAGGCGCGAACGCAAATCCCACAATTTTAATGAACCACCGTTCTGCCAGATCAAACATACCCATTCCTGTGTCTCGATACATCTTCTATCATTATATGTAATCAGTTTTTTAAAATAGTCAACCATATAGGAGCCTATTCGTGACTAGACAAACACACACACACACACACACATTAAGCTTTATATATATATATATATATATATATATATATATATATATATATATATATATATAAACGCATCATTCCGACTTTCTGTCGTTGAATATTCTGAGCGTTTATTGTAAACGCTTGCCAACGTAGCAATCGGAGGTACTTAATTTTTTTTTTCATTCATTTATTAGTTGTCGGTGGCTTCCAGACAGACGCTAGCTTACGAAGTTAAGGGTGGCTCTGTCACTGGGTTAGAATCTTCCGAACTATAAATTTTACACTGATGATTACAAAAGCATGAACACGAACATCTGCAGGTATCAAAATTGTTAGCATAGATATATGCTTTCTTCGAGGAAATCATCCAATATCTCAAAATGTTTTTTGTATTTCAATAAATTTAATAGAAAATAAAATATTTTTCGAATATTCTGTAATGAATACATTTCTTATGATGTTTGATTTAATCTGAGGGGTCTGTAGCAACGTCGGGAGACTTTGGTTGTGTAAAAGCGTATGTCAAGCTTACATCCGAGTGACTGTTATTTTATTGTTATGGACTTCCATTTCTCGTAAGAATTTTACCAAGAATTCTTCATAAGTTTTGGTTTCGGTTTCGATTATAGGTGATGGCACTCCAGTAATTTTTTTCCATAAATACTTTTAACAATTCTTCAGAGGTTTTGGTTTCGATTATAGCTAAAGGAACTCAAGTTTATATATATATATATATATATATATATATATATATATATATACACACACGTTTCGGTTTCGATTCACGCTGATGTGCACAAACCATATGGATATATGGTTTTATTTTTGAAATCGCAACTTTATAATATATAAAAATCGATAGAATATGAACTCTATACTAATAAAGTATGAGAAATCTTCAAGAATTAAAATATCATGTTTAAGCGTACTTTACGACAGGGCTACGCCGGGCGTCTCTGCTAGCTTAGATACTTTTGTGGTTTAAAAAAAACTAGAGTATCAGAGCGTCGTCATTTACGTTGAATATACACAGAATGCTAACATTAATATATTACATATGGAAGAGTCCCCTGTGAGATTTCCACAGATACGGCTAGTGTATATATATAATATAATGTGTGTGTGTGACTTTTTTGGTGGATATAAAATGATCCTTCCATCTATACAGTTTGCAGTGTAAAAAGAATATAACAAATTATCGTTCCTTGGTGTGCTGATATTTCGCATTGATCAAAGGTTTATTTAATCTGTATATTAAAAGCCAACTCTCACTTTATAGCATCTAAACTTCAAATTCCATCGTCCATACGATGTGAAGCAAGGAACCGTTTGTATCCTACAATATCGACCAAAATACATATCAAGAGGAGATGCACTTCAAGAGAAACCTTCTTCCAAAACGACTATTCAGAGTGTATGACATCAGTTCTAAGACATTCCGACCAAGCATCAAAGGACACCAAAACTCACCACAGTTTGTATGTATGAAGAGCTTGTCTGAAAAAAAAAGCAAGGAATATGTATTCCATAAAACATGTATACAATATTCAGGAGCGACTTGACTATTTGGAAACATCATTTGCGAGTCAAGCCTCCGACGGAAAAAATATGATTAAGAACTGTGTGTATGCGATTCCATGGAATGTGGAGAATTATACAAACGGGAGATATGTCGACCACTAAAAATAAGATAAGAAGATCGAAACGCCGTATTACGCGACGTGATGGAAAATTCGGATATAGATGACCATATATGGAGTGAAGAGACAAATCTTCCTGGTTGGATATATATATATATATATATATATATATATATATATATATATATATATATGTGTGTGTGTGTGTGTGTGTGTGTGTGTGTGTGTGTGTGTGTGTGTACTAGTATGAGTGCCCGGCGTTGCCCGGGTATTTGGAGGTGTATGTTAAGCAAAAAAGAAGCGGTCAATTTTTTTAACTTTGACCCCTATTATGAACCCTTAAAATTTATTGTTTTGGGTTCAAATTAAGTTATTAAGTTAGATCCATGTCCAAGGAACTTATACCTAAGATTTCAAGTGTTTAGACCGAAAATTTTCGAAGGACTTTCGTATAGTTCTTAAAGGTCAAATCGTTGAACTTTGACCACTTAATCGCAAAATTTCTGGCCAAAAACCGATCACATAGTTTTTCCAAATCTCAGTACCCTGTATCTCAAATTTCGAGTCTGTAGACTAAAGATTGACAGAGTTATTGCATATGGAAATCTACCCACATAGACACATAGACATACAAACAGACATACGGACAAATACACGGACACGTTCACTTCTATAGATATACTAACATGGGTGCCCGGCGTTGCCCGGGTGTTTATAGGTGTATGCTGAGTTAAAAATGAACGGTCAGTTTTTTTAACTTTGATCCCTATTATGACCCCTTAACATTTATTGTTCTGGGTTCGAATAAAGTTATTAAGTTAGATCCATGTCCAAGGAACCTTTATGTAAAATTTGAAATCTTTAGACCCAAAATTGTCGGAGAATTTTGGTAGAGTTCTCAAAGGTCAAATCCTTAAACTTTTACCCTTTAATCGCAAAATTTCTGGCCGAAAACCGATCACATAGATCTTCCCAAATCTCAGTAACCTGTATATCAAATTTTGAGTCTGTAGACTTAAAACTGGCAGAGTTATTGCGTAGGGAAATGTAAACACGCACACACACACACATACACAGACAGACACGTTCACTTTTATAGATATATAGATATATATATGTATATATGTATGTATATATGTATATATATGTATGTATATATATATATATATATATATATATATATATATATATATATATATATATAAGATGGCGTAACAAAATGAAAAAGTAACTTTTCTCTCAATTTTTGGATTTTGTAATCATTCCATATGCCTTTATTTTCTTTAAAAATTTCTAAGTTCTTTTTCTTCTTATATTGTGATATCTTGGCGATGAAACTGGATCGTGGAAACTATGCCTGCATTGATTTTAATGTTTTAATCTTTGCGCCTCATTTTAATTACATTTTAACCTTTCAAAACGTAACTTCAAAGCTGCAGAATCAAATCATAAAATAAAACTCAATAATTCGATGTAATGAAAACATTTTAAAGTTGAAAGTTTATCGGATAGTCCTACTTTATTCTTCTCGGTATCTGCATGTGTTTTCTTTTGTTTTGTAGTTCTTGATCGGGCCTTGTGGGTTTTTTTTACATAGACATCACCACTTATCAAGTCCAAGATGCGACTCGCGGATAAGGGTTAAAGAGCGTACAGTAGAAATTGGACAGTATAGTAACCGTTAGTAATGAAAATTCGGTAAATTTGTTAACTTATATGGAACGGCTCATCAAAAACTTGTTTACGTTAGACTTGAAGACAACCATATTGTAGTCAGCTAGAAAACAGGAAAACGGAGGACAATTCCATAGGCGTGAAATTCTAAGAAAGAAGTTTTGCTCATGGAATCTACGTTTAAGTTTAGGTACAGATAAAGGGTGGGAGAAATTATTGATAGTGATTTCTGCTAGACGGGTGTTTCTTGTGAAAGTTTGGCGAGGGGGTACCATAGAATGGAGCTCAGCTGAGCATCTGTCATGAAAATAACGATAAAGCAGAGACAAATTCGCAACATCTCTTCTTTGAGAAAGAGATTGTAGGGGAGAGAAAAGGACATCCCCTACAAGGCAGACTTACTCTATCAAGGCAGAGTGTCTTTTCTAGCAGCTCCTGCCCAGATGTGGCAGCAGTATTCCATCCTTGGACGTGCCTGGCCCTTATATAGATAGAGAATTGCATCAGCAGTGAGATATCTATTGGATCGATAGAAGGATCCCACCATTTTTCCAGGGGCCTTGGCAACGGATTTAATGTATGTGTTCGATTTAAGATCAGGAGTAAAGGTCAAGCCTAGAAGCTTATCAAAACATGAGGCTTTCCCAAGACGAGAGCTATTCATTTGATGCCAGACGAGGATCAGAACGTTAATGATGTAAAGATAAAAGCTTGGTTTTATATGCATTGTTGTATTCGTGAGAATTCTAGTTCCGTTTTTACAAACACTTCTGGGTTCGTCTCCTCGGTGACTTCTTAATTGGGTTATGCATGGCGTTGCTTCTTACGATCATGTTATCGATCACATAGTTATTTCAGGTTAGCATTTTTCTAGCACGTGTACTGTGGGACTGAATGGGTTCTAATGTTGGAAAGCCAGATTACCCGCGTCCTTTTATAAGTCTTAAACAGACACAGACTTTCCTTTCCTCTGAAAACTCAGTTTAAAACCCCGATGGAAATGATTCAGACAGAAAATCCTACCAATTTTCTTAACACGTAATTTGTTTCTCTCCGTGCTCTCTTTCTCTCGGTTTATCCCTCTTCCCGAAAGTAAAAGAAAGGAAATAATTCAAGAAAATAATTTGGCGGGAATAAGGACCACGTGCTGCAGAAAACATTAAGATAAATAATTCCTGTTCATGTCCCGTGTTCGAGACAGATGCAACAGAGCCGCATCTCGTTGATCAAACCAGAATATGAATCCACCCTGCACATAATATAAACGCTATGCGCATGAGTCAAGGCATAAGAAGACAACCACTGTGTAGTAGAAAAAGAGAAGACCGCTGAGATTTATGCCTAGTTTTGAACGGAGATTCATATAAATTTGTGTGTATAAATATGGTGGAAGACTACGAAATCGCCCGGACGAAATCTGATGCATTGGCCGGCATCATAAAAACTGATTTAGACTTGAAGCTTGCGACTAACGGAGCCGTGGAAACCGGAAGTATAAAGTGGAGATCCACTGCCTGATCACAAGGGACTAATTGCTGAATGAAACGTCTACAGCATATTCATGAGACAGATATGGCACCAATCTGACCAAAGTGGAACCGAGAGAAATGAATGTGCTAAAATTGGATTACATCACTACCACGATTCATCGGAAAGCTCGAAATCCTCTTAATATTTTTATTTGGGGGTTTGACTTACGCCAATCAGCTAAGTACTTTTGTCACGCAACCTTTATAACATCCATCCTATCTCCATAGGACAGCCAAATTAATTTTTACAGTGACATTCATATGTAAATGCTCTTATTTCTGGTCTTTTCCAATGAGTTATCATAATATTCTCATCACATCTCTCTCTGTTTTTGTGTATGCCTCACCTCTTCCCATTAAGTGCATATTAAATGTGAGATTGAATCATATTCTGTAATAAAGGTATGTTCTGTTTGTTTAAAAAGTTTGGTTTGTTCGGTCATTTTTGCTATCCGTGTGCTTCGTTTAATTATTTTATGATGACCACCGATCAGAACCAGACAACGTTATAAGGGGCCGTAACTCTCACAGCCGGTATTCACGGAATTTATTATTCACATGTTGCGATGATGTAAGGAGATATTGCCATTCTGGCGTTATAGGTTTTGTTTAGAATTCGCCTGATATGTTTTTCCAAGTAGAACAAAAGAAAAAAAAACGATTTTACGTTGTTTACACATTAATTATGTTTTTCAATCGTTTTTTATTATCACAAAAGTTGATTAAAACACAAAACATTATTTCTTATAAAAATTAAGTCCTTCAGGTTTTAAGCATCTTATCGTATTTATCAAAATCAATTCTTTTGTTTAGGCATTGACTTTCTAAAATACAAATATTTATTTAAATAATTCACCTACCGAATTTCTTTAAACTCTAAAAACACATCCGCCATGTATTCCAAATGCGATCAAATCTCACATAGAAAAACGCAAGAGTTTGCCGAATCCGCTGTATTTCAAATTGCTGAAGGGAAGGTTCCCGTGAGATTTAAGCAATAACAAATGTAATACAAATGTAAGATCTTTATTGCAAATATCATTAATGGGCGAGAGATGATCTCTTCAACATCTGATGAAGCCAAAATTTTCACCAAAATCTTTGCTTCAAATTCAACTCTACGATCAGAGCAGAGACACGTACCTTCAGAATTGCCCATCTTACACTTATCAATAACTGTTCGTATATTTTTAGATAAAGCTTGGTAATTATTTGGGGGGGATTGTTAGGAGTATTGTTCTTATCTTGGTTGGGATGTGATGAGAACAATAGTCCAAACAACATAATACGAAAACAGAATTATCAGACCTTATCTCAAAAATATACAAACATCATTTTAAAAAAAAACGGAATTGACCCGGATTTATTAGAAATAGAAATAGAATTTGCGCTATTTTTCATCATTCACCAACAACATCTAGTATGAATGCACCTGACGACGGTCGGAGGTTACATCGGCCGAAACTGTGTGGAAAAAAACAACCAAGATGAGAACAAGATTTTGAACAATTCAAATAAAACAAAAATACTTATCAATAATTGTTATGATTTCGCCTGTAGATTTTCGAATCCGACAGAAAAACTCTCTAGTCCGACAGGATACACCTAAAGAAGGTTAAAGATTTCTTCGACTGAAACTTTGTGAAAATAACTATTTTTCACGTGTATTTAAGGAGAGTGAAAATTGTTGCAATCAGTTGAAACTGTGATGCGGAATGCGGACATTTAGCGGTTTACTAGTAAACTCATTTATCAGTTGTTGCAATCCAACTCGGATTTATATTATTGTACCTAACCGAATAAATTTTTCTATACGTTTTTATTGTCTTCCACTCAATAATACCACAACAACCTTGATACCAACAGTACAATAGGTTCACATATAACTCTAGTCATAGTACTTTAAACTCCTTAACCGAAACTAGCCTCTAAGCTCAATCATGTTTTAATATTGGAATGCTTTCCATCTTTTTAGAAGTCACTTTCGGTTTTCACAGTATTTAACATATTGGAAATTGGTTTTCTGCATTTTAGTACAGACCATTTAATCTCCTACGCGTCATTAATAATCTGTTTGAATCGAGAAGTTTTCAGCGAACGTGTTCTATTCGGTAGTACGAGATATTGATTTCGTCTTGCAAGACCAACAACTGACTATAATATCAAGCAGGAGCTGTTAAGTTATAAACAAGGTTCATATTTACCCATTGACTTACCAAACCAATCGGTTTGTTTCAAAAGTTTAACTATAGGATCCCTGAGAATGTTCTCTCAATAATCCAATGCATTTTTTATATCGATAAGCGTAATTGTGTGCGTAAAATGTCTGAAGTATAATTGCGGACTTGTTGCGTCGTAGATAAAGTACTTGGTTAAATTCCGTTGTAAGTTACGCTCCTCTGGTGGTTGTGAGTTCAATCCTTAATGCGAGATGCACTCAAAATACAAATGCAAATTGCTTTCGATTAAAAAACCTTGTTAAACATTGTGACATATTTCCATTCTATGGAGATCAGGTGCGAACGAACACCCCATAATTTTATTATACCATATCTCTTACAACCGAAACGTAATTATCAAAGTATACTTACGCAGATAGATATGAAAAGTTTTTATTAAAGTTTGTGCCTATTTCCATTCTATGGAGGCCAGGCACGAACACAGACCTCACAATTTTATTATAACATCCCTATTATAGTTACAACATACTTATCAAATATTCTCATGTACGTCTATATCAAAAACACTTGTAAAGGTTTTTTCTTAATTTTTTATTTTTTTATTTCCATTCTTTGTGGACCACCATTCTGCCAAATCAAACATACCCATTCCTGTGTTTCGATACATCTTCTATCATTATATGTAATCAGTTTTTTAAAATAGTCAACTATATAGGAGCATATTCGTCACCAGACACACACACAGACACACACAGACATTCAGCTTTATATTATATATATTATAATATATTATATATATTATATATATGTATAATTGATAATCTGTAATTAATGTTCAATTTATTCCATACATAGATACACCTTATTATAACTAATGTTTTACATCCATTTTAACAATTAACATATTTTGTTTATATTTTTGAGTCAACACATCAATCTTATAACGATCTCTTGTTTGAACATATGCAGTGGATTTTACGATATTTGGGATTTTAATTATAAAAATGCTTTGTTTTATTATGATAATTACAAATTTAACATTCCCATCCATAGACTAATATTCTTTGCAAACTAATGTTTAGCATGTCCAAACATTGCGATAAATCCAGAAGTTATAATATTTCAATAAACTACTATACCCTATTCTAATTTAATTGATTTTTCATCCACGTCTAATTATAGAATATAATTATATGCTTTTATCACGTTTCAATTAAATACATTATGTGTGATATATTATACTTACTTTCATGGTTCATTTAAAATATAAATTCAATTATATCTTGTCATCGTATTTTCTATCACTATTTTAACACATTTGGTTTATTTTATTAGTATATAAAGTTTCACGACTTTTCTGCTACTTATCTTTATTAGCTAATCATATTTTATTTCAAATGTTTATCTCTATAAATAAAATTCTTAAAGCCTAGTGTTATGATATTTTCTTTAAAAACCTTTTATATTATAGGATGTTCTTAGATCTAAGTTTATCATATACTGCTTACTTATTTCAATTAATTAAACTAGTTATAAATTGATATTATAGAATTTAATATTTTACTATATATTATCCTGATAGTTTGAAATTAGTCAATATAACACAATGCCAAAAAAGTTCTACCCTATCCCTTTATTTTATATTTATTTTAATATTAAAATTATTATATTTAATTTAGATTTAATTATTTACCTAAAAATTACTTTACTTTTAATTTTATTTATTTCTATATTAATCTCTGTAAATCCAATTTAATTTTTCATGCTTTGTACATTGATTTAATTTAAATTAATGCATGCGTCTACTCAGGTTTTAGTCAAGATGATATATATGTAGGTTTATGTAAACAGTTTTGAATTACCTCCTGGCGTTTTTTAAGGTTTACTTTAGATAAGGTTACATCGGACAGACATGTTCAGTGAGTATTTACTAGCACTTCCTAATATCAACGATTTCAATGTGTATTCAATTTTAATTTTACTTTATTCCCTAATCCAATTGGCTGATGTTTTCGTATTGTTAGCATGTTATATTTCAAAAAATGGTGTATGATTATTAAATCTCTCTTTAAATCTACAATCTGTGGCCCCATTATGTGGTTCTATTATCTTTACTTCACATTTATATACTATATTGAAATGAGGCATTTACCTTTTAACGGACATCTATCTACATTTTTGCAGTTGCGATTCGCCTCAATATTTTGATTATTTAATAAATCTTCTCCATTCGTCTATTTGTCTACTTTTGCACAGTTAGAACTTATTATAGTTTTAACTAAGTTAGTCGTAGTCGAGAAAGATAATTTAACATTATTGCGGTTTATAATTTAACTTAGATTAGTTCCATTATCAATTTGAAAAACTTCCTTCGGCAAATTTTTTTATGTGCGCACTTTAAGGCGGTTTAAACCAAATGCAATTTCTACGTCTATTTTTCTTTTCATTAATATTACCGTTATTATTTTCGGACGTTTTGATATTATCTACAAAATTTTCTTCCAAGTTCAATTTTTATACTATTTTAAAAATTGAATTTGCTAATTACCATATTGTATTTTATGGTTTCGGTTTTGATACATTCCCTCCCATTAATATTTTATTTACATTTTTAATATATTGTTTCACATTTATATCCAGACCTAGCTAATGCTTCATTATAATATTATTTCTTGTTATTAAATATATCTTCGTTATGGGATAATCTGGAAATTCTTTTTGATATGCTGTGTATAATATTTTTGTGGTTTTTTGTCATAGAGATTGGATGGTTCGATTTATCATCAATATAGTATGTTTGAGTAGATTTATAAGTGTCATACGTATTGTTAATTAGATTCAGAGTGACATCTAAAAAAGTAAACTTTTATTATTGTTGTCTAGGGTTATGGTTGAGTCAAGATCTTTAAAGAAGTTATATAGCCTTTGACTAATCCTATCTAAATTTCTACTTCCAGAGTTTATGAAACGTACATCGTCTCTATAAAAACCGCCCCTTATATTTGGTTCCTTTTTTCCCTGGCTCTTTTAGAATATATAGGCTAACCAGATAAGTTATCAGTGCAGAGGCCTGAGTACTCACCGTAACATCAAAGTAAAATTCTCTATTTGTTCTTGTCCAATATTTATTATATTTAATGAAGTTTCTTCTTGCTAATTTTACTATGTTAATTTCTAATTTTGTAACATTGTTTCAGATTTAGCAAATTCTAATGCCTTATATGTGTGTATATATATGTGTGTATATAAATTGCGTGTATATATAGATATAACTAATTTTCATTAAATCTTTGTTTCTCTCTCTAAGATAAACTGGTTTAGTTCCTCAGTCTACAAATATCTGTTTTTTACTTTCGCATTTCTTCTAAAAAATATGCTCCCCCACTTTTTTCAATTTACTCTTACTGTTCTTATATTTCCGCCAACTCAGATTTCCTTTTCAACTTATAATACAGACTTTTTTATATGTCTCGAGCATTATTGAAATAGAAGTTTTCCCTGTCAATGCATTGTCACAGTTGCTAATTTCGTCGCCATTTTGAAGCGGCGAATTAAAAATAAAAAAATAATGACACTTTTTTTTTTATTATTATTTGCGGTTTGTTTCCGCTCCGTCAAACGTCTCCCTTTTCATTCGCGCGTTTTTAAAATACGAAATCTCTTTACTTACCGAAATACGTTTCGTCTATGAGCAAGTCATATGTTGTACCTCACTACCGTCTGACATGTGTCATAAACTCACTTGGCCACGCGCCTTTTTTGTTGTTCTGTTGACGTTGTTTTAGTTTCTACTACTTTCTTTCAGTGGTTCATTCTTTTTTTCTCACTTTTTCTCTTTACTTGGGTTGAAATCTCTTTCTCTCTCTCTCTCTCTCTCTCTCTCTTTCTTTCTCTCTCTCTCATATACCGGTCCTGTTAAGCATTTCCCCTTTTTCTTTACCTATACAAGCACCTTTGAGATGAAAAATCTGTTCTTTTATCGCTTTCTCTCTTCCCCTCTCTCAATCTTTCTCCCTCTCTCTCTCTCTCTCTCTCTCTCTCTCTCTCTCTCTCTCTCTTACACTCTACATATATATATACATACTAGCAAAAGTACGCGTCGTTGACTGGGTTCAAAAACAGCCTACAGAAAATGGACACTGATTTATGAAAGTATGATAAGTTATGAAAAGGAAGGGTTGTAAATAGATAACTTCGAATTTGGAGGTATCTAAACCAAAGCAAAATATGATGAAAGTAAAAATAAAATAGATAAACCCCATAATTTATTATACCATACCTGTTCACACTGAAACACTTATCACAATATTCTGTGGATCTATATTAAAAAACTTTGTTAAACTTTGTTACATATTTCCATTCTATGGAGGTCAGGTGCGAACGAACATCCCATAATTTTATTATATCATATTTCTTCAAATTGAAACATAATTATCAAAGTATACTTACGCAGATAGATATGAAAAGTATTTACTAAAGTTTGTGCCTATTTCCATTCTATAGAGGCCAGGCGCGAACGCAGGCACCACAATTTTATCATACCATCTCTATTTAAGTTAAAACATGCTTATCAAAGTATTATTATGTACATCTATATCAAAACACTTGTAAACGTTTTTTTTTAAATTTTTTATTTCCATACTTTGTGGACCAGGCGCGAACGCAGACCCTACAATTTTAATGAACCACTGTTCTACAGGATCAAACATTCCCATTCCTGTGTCTCGATACATCTCCTATCATTATATGTAATCAGTTTTTTAAAATAGTCGACCATATAGGATCCTATTCGTGACCACACACACACACACACACATTCAGCTTTATATTATATATATATATATATATATATATATATATATATATATATATATATATATATATATAGCAAGTGCTAAAAGTATATATTAATATACACGAAATTGTCCAGATTTCATTCTCGAATGTATTTGCCATACTAGTGCTTAAAGAATAAAACGCATAAATTTCGGTGTAGCTTAATTGTCAATAACAATTTTCACACATATTTCAATAAGCTCTGCTCACATATTTAGCACTCGTGAAATAAATACTGAGAATCGATGCATAAAAGGTGATGCAGATACATAAAATAATATAAATATATATAATTTTAATAAAATATGTTTAAATCTATTGAACTAAAAACTATTGTTTCAAAAAGAGTTTGTAAGTGCAATTGAACATCAGAAAAAAAACTTCGCGGATTAATCTACCTTTCGATGATGTTAATCGTCATTGCAGAGGTTTAATTATGACTTAAAATATATACATATAACATACTAGTAACAATAATTTCCGTCTATAAAAAAATACAGTACAGGAAACGAAACAATATCAATCCAAAATGGCCAGGCTGCCTGCCTGTACCTCATGCATGTTTTCCAATACTAATCATTCGGTTTAATTAAATTTTATAAAATGTAAAAATTATTAGCTCCGATTCACCTCCTAAATACCAGATACTAAAAGGTGGTGGCAGAACAGCTTACCCACCGTTTATTTTATACTTCTACTACCCAGTCATGACTTAAACAAATATTTCATTGACTTATTGTGCTTTACTGCAAGTCTTTATTAATAATGTTATTATTAGTACAACAAGCGTACTAGTACAAGGTATCCAAAAAGTCACTGAAGAATTTAAAATCTTTGTCATTTTAATATTAATGATTATTTTTTCTCTATTTCAAATATTTTACAGATAATATTTTAGAAATTATGCATAAGTATAACACTGAACAACGTAAGCAAGTTGTGAAATTTTTATACCAAGATTACAGGTCAATTGTTTTGACTCAAAGAGCTTATTGATAGGATTTTCATGTAAGAAATACAATTCGAAACATTATGCGAATTCTGCAAGAATTGATGGAAAACATCAGGAACGAAATAAGGAAGTTCCATCGCAACCCAGAGATTCTACAATCTGTCATTAATGTTTTGGAAAGAGCGCAAATATGCGAAGTTTGAAATGGGCAACATTTAAAAGACTTCATAAATATTGTTTGAATTTTGCATTTTTCCTAAATTTACCAATGTCTTAGTCTTATTGTGTGGAAATTACAAAAAGATATCATCAAAACTAAAGAATCTATTTTATTTCAAAACCCTTCAGTGAATTTACTACAGCGATTCAGAAGTATGAGCGACTCTGAATCCGTCCGTACCAGTATCAGGTTAAAACTCCGCCAGGGTATTATAAGATTCCACTTACCAGACCGGACTTCCTGTCTTATAAAACAAAAGAAAAATTAACAAATGTGTGATACTTTTGTATACATGTCTTTTATTTAATATCTTATCAAAAAATACTTGATTATATTTTGGCTAGCATGATAAATAAAATGCTAGTTTTACGGTTTAATTTTTCCTGGAGAATAGAATACGTGTTTTAAATGTTTGAAATCTGTTTGTAGTTGACTTTATTAAATATTATTTAAACAAACAAAATACGTAAGAATTTCGTGTAAATGTTGCAAAACTAATTTTTAACTCTGCAACTCCTGCAGGTGACTTCAGAAGCGATGCGATAAACTAGTGCCGACAGAAGTTCCTAGGATGTCGCAGTTTAAAGAATTATTTCGGCAATATTTTACATTTTAACTTCGTGTGTATTATATTTATTATTGTTGCTTTTTGTCGAAAATATATTTAAAAAATACAAAAATACATTTTATTCTATTTTTCTAAAAAAAATAAACAAGAAATTGTTAAACACTAAAAATACTGAAAGCACATTAAAGCCATTGAATAAAACATTGTATTCTAGTTTTCCAATAAAAATAAACAGTAAAAATATTAAATTGTAATCGTTTTAAAACAATTTTCAAAACGTGAAATACAAGCTGGAAAAGCGAATTCGCCAACTATTCTTATTTTAATTCAAGCTAGGTCGAAAAGCTGCTGAAACAGTTAGCGATATTGGTCCAGGAACCATTACTGAACACACAGCACAATTGTGGTTTAAGAAATTTTGTGGCGGCGACAAGTCTTGAAAATGATGAGCTTAGTGGTTGGCTAATGAGTGTTGACAACGATCAATTAAGAGCTTTAGTCAAAGATATCCACGCATAACTGTTAGAAAATCTGCTTTTGAATTAGACCTTACGTATACGACGATTTCCACTAACTTGAGAGATTTGAAAGAAAAGAAAACTTGATAAATGGGTCTTACGAATTGAACGACAATTAAAGAAATGCCGTTATGAAGTGTCATCTATCCCTTTTATGAAACAAGAACGACCCGTTTGGTATTTAGTTCTCTCTCACAGCAAGAACTTTGACACCGGGTTCGGAAAGTTGGGTTGAGAAGTCAGCGCCTCCGAGGAGCAGGCACTCTGACCTGTAAAAAGTGCTTGGGCAGCCCCGTCGGCATTTCTTGGTGAGGGCGTCTCAGGCTATTAGCAATAAGCTAACTCCTTCTCCAAGAGAGAAGGCAAAGCTTGTGATTGTGAACCTTCTAGAACTGCACAGAACTTTACACCTACCGCAAAATCAACAGGGACCGGATTATTACAGGAATGGTTTAATCTTTATTTTGGGGACCCATGATAAAAATCCCTAGCCGTGATGGTATTTAGTTCTCTCCGCCTGCAAGAACTATGACATCAGGGTCGGAATTGCGAGGAAAAGTGAGTTCTTTACGACAACCGGCGACGTTCAACTCGGTGGTTAGAGGCCGACGAAGCTCCACGACACTTCTTGAAGCCAGAGTTGCACCAAAAGGCCATTCTGACTGTTTGGTGGCATACGACCTATCTCATTCATTAGTTTTTTGAATGCAAGCAAAACTATTATGGCGGATAAGTAATATCAACAAATAAATTAAATCATCAAAAACTTTA
Organism: Euprymna scolopes; assembly: GCF_053919585.1. Classification (NCBI taxonomy): domain Eukaryota; kingdom Metazoa; phylum Mollusca; class Cephalopoda; order Sepiida; family Sepiolidae; genus Euprymna; species Euprymna scolopes. The sequence goes on from NC_136490.1 coordinate 12,354,593, forward strand.
ACGGCATTAATCAACAGAAAAGGCTTAATTTTCCTTCATAACAATGCCCGATCGCATGTTGCTAAACTGACACTGCAGAAGTTGAACGAATTGGACTACGAAACTCTGCCTCATCCGCTATATTCTTCAGACCTCTTACCTACCGACTACCACTTTTTCCTTACGACTACCACAAGCATCTCGACAACTTTCGGCGTGAAAAATGTTTCTAAAGCTTATGCGATATCAAAAACGCCTGCAGCGACTTCATCGCCACCAGAACGCAAGATTTTTACGTTACTGGCATAAATACTTGTTTTGCGTTGGCAAAAGTGTGTTGATTCTGATGGTGCTCATTTCGATCAATAAGTTTGTTTTTTTTTAGCCGAAATATGTTCATCTGAATTTAAAAGTAAAAAACCGCAAGAACTTTCTTATCAACCTAATAATATTATTATACTTCGACATGACAAGTGCCAGTATTATTTCCTTCGGTTGTTACTCATTTCGATTCGCATTTTCACATCTTCGGTGAATAAGCAAATCAAAAAAAACTTCTTCGATTTCTCTTAACTTTAAAGAGAGAATAAGAGTTACGTGTTTGGGGATTGTCTGTTTTATATTGTCATGCTGCTGCTACTACTATTGCTATTAATACAACGAAATCTACTACTCATCCTACTAGTGGTATTACAATTAATAGTCTGGAGGAAAGCTATTACTTTTTTGGTTTGAGGGATCGGTAAGATTTTTTATTAGCTCGGACTTGCATTCTAAACTTACCGACAACTTCTTAAAAAGAAAACAAAATTACCTCAGTTTAGTAGGATTTCTCAGTCAAAGAAAACAATTAAGAAACCAATTGATTCAAGGTTTAATACATTATTTATTCGAAAACATTTTAAATCATATCCTCTTTACTTTTGCTGTTTCTACTGCAAAGAAACCAATGGATTCAGGATTGATTAAATTATTTATTCAAAAACATTGTTATTCATATTTTCCTTATTGCTGTTACAACTGTTACTATTTATTAATTTCCTTTACTGGAAATCATGCACATTTTTTTACGGTATACACATTTGCTAAACATTAACTAACGTGCTTTTCAATATTTCTTTTAAGTTAGTGGGGATCCCGATTCTTAACGTACTGACTTATTCATAAATTAAAACAGAACACATTTAGCTGAATCTAAGATAGTGCGCTCGATAATCATTGTTTAATCTGTTTTTGAGGAGTGAATCTTTTAACGAATTTGTTCTGACTTCTACCATCTTTCCATCGGGCAATGCTGGTCCTCCGATCCTGCTAGTGATTAAATAAAATGCTAATATAATTATGGAAATTAAAAAAATAATCAAAACAATTATAGTAAGATATAAATAAGTTATTAATTAAATAAAATGAAATAATGAAGTATATTTGCAAAGTGACCTTCGGCAAACTGACAGCAATTAGAGCATGTTGGAGGTTCCATTTCTAATATAATTGTGAGACGTACACACAGAGCTCATTCCCCATTCTCACCTTGTTCAACCTTTAGTAAATCAGAAAGCTAGACATATAATTACGCGCGCATCGGTCACTGGCCGATGAAAAAGAATAAGATAAAGTAAAGGAAAAAAAAGAAATTATTTACTAAATTTTACATAATACGACGGACCCTTCAATTATTTTATTATTGGAAACATTTCAAATGAGTAATTTGTATATTTATTAATTTATTTGCGGATCGTTATCCTCATCTTTACAGTTGCTGTTTCACGACGTTTCGGTCAATTATTTCTCTAGCCTTCATCATTACTTTCAGCATATCTATCCCGTCGTTGTTAGCTCCCTGATGAAGGTCAGAGAAATAGTTGTCCGAAACGTCGTGAAACAACAACTGTAAAGATGAGGAAAGCAATCGGTAAATACATGAATAAAAATACGAGCCTTTAATTAATTTTCATATTTTAATATATATTATTCATACGCACATCTATAGAAGGTCATTATAAAAATGAAACAAGATATGTCTATATCAAAATGCATAAAAATAAATTCATTTTTACATAAAAGATTAACAGCTTATGAATATTTTCGTAACAGAAACGTTTAGTTAAAATTGTATCAGCATTAACTAGATATCAAATGTACAAAAAACATACATACACAGTAACATATATATATATAAATTAATACATAAACATATATATATACATATATGCACATATGCAAACACATGTCTACCTATATATATATATATATATATATATATAATTTGATTATTCAGACTAATGTTTTTAGCCTTGGATGTTATTTCCACAACGATTGGAGAAATTTACTCAAACTCAGAAATTTTAACGTTGAAGTCGGAAATCTACACAGTATTTCAGACAGAAAAATCCCTGGCGCAACGAATAACAATATAAAATAAATTTTTAAAAAATCACCAATTCTAAGTAGCAGTCTTCTAGAGCGCGGAGGTTCAATCTTAACTATGAGCAATACTAAAGATGCAATAACGAATTAAAATATATTGAATATATATATATATATATATATATATATATATATATATATATATATATATATATATATATATATATTCAAAGCTAATGTAATTAAAATAAAATGTGCATGTTAAGGTTTGTTTTCAAAATCTTTTTAATTAAAGATTTTATCAGTATTTACTAAATATATCAATTCTACATACATATGTTAACATGCATCTATATAGATATACACACATAAATATACACACAAAAATACCTTAATATATTAAAACTAATAACTTTATATATATATATATATATATATATATATATATATATATATTTAGTAGGAGTGGTAATTAATAAAAACTTGAAGAAAGTGCTCAATATTGTTGTAAAGCAAATATGCGTTTTTTTTATCACCTTTTTTTATGTTTAGCTACATTATTGTTTCAGCTATTCAACCGTTTTGGGCCGTCTTGTAGCCTCCTCATACTTTACAGAAATCTTTTTTGTAAAGTCTGAGGAGGCTACAAGACGGTCAAAAACGGTGGAGTAGCTGAAACAAATCTAAACAGAAAAAACGATAATAAAAGAATAAAACGCACACACACACACACACACATATATATATATATATATATATATATATATATATATATATATATATATATATATAAAGCTGAACGTCTGTGTGTGTGTCTGGTCACGAATAGGCTGCTATATGGTTGACTATTATAGAAAACTGATCACATATAATGATAGATGTATCGAGACATAGGAATGGGTATGTTTGATCTGGCATAATGATGATTTATAAAATTTTGGGGGTCTGCGTACGCGTCTGGTCCACAAAATATGAAAATAAAAAATTACAAAATAAAAAAAACATTTACAAGTGGTTTTGATATAGATGTACATAATAATACTTTGATAAGTATGTTTTAACTTAAATAGAGATGGTATAATAAAATTGTGGGGTCTGCATTCTCGCCTGGCCTCCATAGAATGGAAATAGGCACAAACTTTAGTAAATACTTTTCATATCTACCTGCGTAGGTATACTTTGATAATTATGTTTCAATTTGAAGAAATATAGTATAATAAAATTATGGGGTGTTCGTTCGAGCCTGACCTCAAGAACGGAAATATGTCACAAAGTTTAACAAGGTTTTTTAATATAGATCCACAGAATATTGTGATAAGTGTTTCAGTGTGAACAGGTATGGTATAATAAATTATGGGGTTTATCTATTTTATTTTTACTTTCATCATATTTTTTTTATTTTGATACCCCCAAATTCGAAGCTATCTCTTTACAATCCTTCCTTTTCATAACCTGTCATACGTTCATAAATCAGAGTCCATTTTCTGTAGGTTGTTTTTGAACCTAGTCAACGACGGGTACTTTTGCTAGTATATATATATATATATATATATATATATATATATATATATATATATATGCAAATATCAATTCTAAAATCGTTTGTTTATAATAAATATTTAGCAGTAGTTTAATATATACTACTATCCTTAGAATATTTTATTTAATTCGCTAAAGATATGAATTCTCTCTTATAAAAACAGAAGACATGATTATGAACAAAGAGTTGAAATAAGCACAAATAGACATACACAAACCTTATATAGCAACGCATACACATACGTATACATAAATAAAAATAAAAAAGTATGAAAGTGCCATTAGTATATTATCATGGATAGACATAATACAATTTTTCCTGGGGAAATAAGAATAAACGCTCATAGATTATGCATACACATATATGCATACATATATATGCATACACATATATGTACACATACGAAAGCATATAGTTACATGCACTCATGCCTATACGCGTACATATATAAGCACATATACACATATACAACCCAAAGATAACATGCAGACAAATATATGCTCCTTACTAGTCTAGGATTAAAAGGGCAAAATATGTACTATTAATTCACCTGTACGTGATATTGTAACTACTAACTAGTCTTATTCCCAATAAAAAGGTATTTATCTTAATTCAATTACACCTTATTGAGGAAATTTACATTAGATGTATATTAAATCGTAGGTTGTGGTAAATTCATTAGGTTATCATCATGTTTATATTGAGTAAATGATTTGAAGTACCCTCAATTAATATATTATCCGTTTAATTCAATAAGTTATCTTTAAATGGCAAAGTAATGATAGACAATTTTTCATTAGGGCAATGAAATCAAGTCGGGGTTCTTTTGCGTTAAGATTTAAGTTTTCTTTAAGCTGCTTTGTTTTATTATAGGTACTACATAATTTGTTTAAGAGATAATACGTATTTGGATAGTAAGGTTCTTTGATTACTAAAAGATGATTTCTCTATCAAGCCTTATAATCTTAACACGATATACTTTTAGTTTAACATTTTCCTTTCAATGGCCATATATTTCTATTATTGCAAATGCATTTAACCCTCGTTACTATTATGCGTATTATCGATTCCATAATTACGGTTTATTATCTGCTTATTATGGTTTTATTTATTCTCTGTACATTATTTGTACATAACTAGGCTTTCTATTAAATATTTTATGCAAAGAATTATTTACCGGGAAATGCCTATTTAAAGATCAAGCAACACATATTCAATTTTTTATTTAACTCGTAAGTTAAATGGGGGAGTTTACCAAATACTTTTTCGACTTCTATTTTTCCTTCTATTGAGACTATTATTTTTTTATTATATTCAATATTATTATTAATATAACCAGGGTTTTACAGCATTATTATGTGTAACTATTAATATTGAAAATTACTTTATTAAATAAATTCTGGCTAATTTTATAGACAATTTATATAAATATGTTTAGCAATAGAATGGAGGTAGTTTAATTTTGGGTTTAAATATAAAGTTTATATGCTCTATCATGGAGATTAAAAGTGATATCTAGGAAATTTATAATGTTGATTCTGCTGTGATTTCCTCTTTAAATCATAGGTTTTACATCGTTCTATGTATAAAATTTTTGATTTTGTTCGCCTTGGGGTTAGTCCTATTTCTAATTATAGCTACTGTCATCTCTATACATTTTATATATCCCCGACATTATTAACGCTTGATTCAGTCAACTTATATAAAATAAAAATACCTAAAATCAGAGTTCGATGCAGCTATAACTACATCAAATTAAGAAGAATCTTTCTATTTTTCTAATTTCTGGATTAGTCTGGTGGCAGATCTATTTTTTAAAATCGGGCTTGTGGTTCTTCAGTATTGCATAAGCATTCTTGGGTCTTAGTATACTCACTCACTAATCTGTAGTTATTGCTTTACTCTGATTAATTCATCGGCAATATATAGGTTCATTGCTTGTATGTACTTTTTGGTTAAATTTTTGTTTATTAATTTATTGTAATCATTTTTGTCTACCTAGCTTTACTAACTTATTGATCACTATTGAAATAAATTCTAAAAATCTATGCATAATATATCCTTATAATATCATATTAATGTACATAAAATTAATATATGAACCCCTCCCCCCGGTCGTATGATTTTGTATTACACTTTCTTATTAAAACTAAAATAATGGTAATAACTTATCTTTGTATTTTTAATTGATAAGGAATTTAATAGAATACAACCATATTAAGATGATAAAAAATTCATCTGCTAGCAATGCATATAATTATCAATTTCTCGACTGCTAGGAAAGCTATAATAAACTGGAATAATTTATATAATAAACACGTGTATTCAAGCATAACTATGGTAAGTGTTGAATTTTTTAGAGTATAATAACGAAATATTTATTTTATTGCGTTTTCTACAGATTTATAGTATATATATACACATATATATATGTATATATATACATATACACACATATATATATATATGCATATATATACATATATATATGTATATATACATATATATATATGTATATATATACATATATATATATGTATATATATATATAAATATACATAAACATATAGACATACTGGCAGATGTACCAGGCATTGTCCAGTATTAAACGTAAAGTTAAATTACTTTAAACACTGAAGTAAAAACAAAGAAACTGAGGCATGTACATGTGCGAGTGTTTTTGCTTCATTTCTTGTAAGAAAAAAATACTCGAGCTGACATCGAAACCAAAACTTAAAGACAGTGAGGCAAGTATGAAAACCATTAATTTTTTTTTTACATTAGGCATCACCACTTATCAAGGCCAAGAGGACACTCGAGGATAAGGGTTAAAGAGTGTACAATAGAAATTAGACAATATAGTAATCGTTAGTAATGGAAATTCGGTAAATTTGTTAACTTATATGAAACGACTCATCAAAAACTTGTTTACGTTAGACTTGAAGACAACCATATTTTAGTCAGCTGAAACCTTCGTAGAGTATCTAGGTTGCGAGTTGTATTCACACACATTCTCATTTTGGGGGAACCGTATTTTCTCCACATTAAAAATCGACCCGGTGCCTAACTCTGCTTCCGTGTGGAAGCAAGTACATAGGAACATAATTACGTTATAACCTGACAATGTTTTGATGATGATGATGATGATGATGATGATGATGATGATGATGATGATGATGATGATGATGATGTACAAAAGGAATACTAATAAACACATCAATAAAATAATACATTTAATTAATAAAATAAATTTATGTTAATATTCATATATAATTTTTTTAAAATTAAGACCGAAAGATTTATTGATACAAACAACATAATGGAAATCTAATCGCTGTTTCTTTATAGATTCAAAGCGTCACTTATTTCCGTTCAGAATTTAAATAATCACTGGTATCTTATTCGCTAAAACTAAAAAAGAAAAAAGATAACGCAAATAATAAATCAATAAGTAGTTAGAGTACGTAAAATAAAGATTAAGTTAAATAGATAAATAAATATATAAATGAGAATGTCTATATATGCAGCGATGATATTAAGAAACCTTACACGTAAACATTTTCTGCTTTACAATTTATTAGATAAAAAACTTAACGCGTTTCGATTGCATACTGCAATCATTGGGTAGCCTATTTCAATTATACGTCTTTTTAATAGGATATTAATAAACAATATATATATATATATATATATATATATATATATATATATATATGTACATTAGATTAGCATATTACATCAACGCACACGGTCTAACAAAAAAACTTAATAGGTTTAACATTAACGTCTTACGGATTCACAGCATCACTTACTTCCGGTAAGAATTTAAATAACCGATATCTCATTCGCTAAAATTAAACAAAAAAAATCAAGAAATAATTATAAAAGATGTATAAAAAGGTTAAGTTAAACAGATGAATAAATGAATAAAAAATGAAAATGTCTCTGGTAATATAAGTATAAAACCCATGCATAAACCCTCTTCTGCTTTACAGTTGTTCCGCTAATATATCCATTTCCGCCTTACGATATTTCAATGCTTTTCTTTTTATAAGGAACATTCTTTTCTTTTTCTCCCAATTCTTTTCTTTTGAAAGATGTACTCCTCGAAATATTAAGACCTTATCAACTCGGTTATATCAAACAGTAAGTTCATATTTACTGATTTCTATTGTGACTATTTGGAAAAATAAATGGATGTACGAAGTTTTAAAAATAACAAAACAAATAAGACCTTCTTTCATTTGTCTATTTCTGTTCATATGTCACGCTAATACAACAGCAGGTTCCCTGCATTGCTATAGCCTTCTTATACTCTTTCATATCTATTTAATAGCAATGATTCAAGCTAACAACCTTTTTCTATCATATATATATATATATATTATAATAATTTAGTAAATATTCCCAGTTTAGAAAAACATTTTAATACATACAATTGTTTCTTCCAATCTTAAAACCTAACTTCTTTGATAACAAAATTCAAAATGTGTTTAGAAACGTTATATTTTCCACGTAAAACATGAAATCAATTTACTAAATTATCTAATAACGGTTTTAAGCTCTAGTAAAGTGTATAGTATTGTGATATTGAACATAGTTTTGCTTGAATTTAAAAGAATATATGCATAGTTTCATTATAACTGTGCTAGTAACGAGTTTGTGACCGAGTAACAAAGACATTACACATCGTTAAATGTGAAAAAATATATCAGCCTGGATACTTTTGTTTTGTTTAGCCACGATAAAGAAACAAGATAGCACGAAACAGTTGTATGTTTGATTATTATTTCCCTTATATATATATATATATATATATATATATATATATATATATATATATATATATATATATATATATTATTACATTTTCACCCCAAACAAGGCACATTGCCACTTTATTGTTGGGGCTTCTATCGGGGACATAAGCATCAGTGGTACTGTGTGTATATATATATATATATATATATATATATATATATATATATATATATATATATATATATATATGTGTGTGTGTGTGTGTATGTGTGTGTATATATGTGTGTGTGTTTGTGTATGTATATATATATATACATATATATATGTATATATATATGTATATATATATATGTATATATATATATACCTCTAATAGAGAGGAAAAACCTTGAATAACAACATAGGTTTAACATTAACAAAAACCAACTAAGAATTGTCCTAGTGAAATATGGCCGAGTGGTCCTAGACGTTGTATCAAAGTTTAGTTACCCAAAGGTACTGAGTTCTATCCTGAACGAAGGCGGTGAAAAGTAACATTCAAAACAGAGAATCAGCAACTATGTCCCAGAGCCTAGCTGGAGTCTTCACACGGTACCCCCGTAATAATAATAATAAAGGGTTGGGTTCCCCAGTTCGATACAAAGCACCTGATGAAGGCTGGGGGGCAAAACGGCCGAAACGTTGTGACTATAACGACCAAGATGAGGTACTCAGTCCGACAATCTCAATAAATGAAAGCACCTCATCTCAAAAATACAGACAATTACTATATATATATATATATATATAAGTGTGTGTGTGATGGGACGATTCCAATGTTTTTTCCGATTCCGATACAATTACCGATTCCGGTTCCGATCTTTTATAAATGTCTAATTATTTAACTTAAACTGCCGGTCACATAACACTGAAATTAAAAGGAAATCGTAATCATACACCAAGGATGGTTTATAACGAGTAAAATTTGTTTACATGGATGAATAACGCATACAGACATATATCGCTAAGTTGCAATGTAAAATGTTCTTTTCAACTTGCCGATGTATGTACACTTATTTCTGCGCATGCACAAATTCAATATATTTTTCAAATCGTTTAATATCAAATTTTTCTTACCTATCTCCCGATAGCTACATCGGTAGGAGTTGTGAAGTGAGTGCTAAATGCTTTGGTTTCGATTCTGGCTGATGGCAACAAACTCATTTCCTCTTATTTTTTGAAATCCTTACTATATATTAGAAACACTTTAATATCAATAGAGAATTGGCTCTGTGAATACGAAATCGGCATGAATTAAAATATATTTAAGTGTATTTTACGATCTGGCCAACTTGGGTGCACTTATATATATATATATATATATATATATATATATATATATATATATATATATATATATATATATATATATATATATACGTTTTATATTTTATTACCGTATCTTTCTGTTAAGTTATATTATTGTTTCGGCTACACGGCCGTATTTTTTTGCCGTCTGTAGCGTCCTCAGACTTTTACAGAAATGTTTGCTGTTTTGGGATGCCCCCTGACCTCATTCACTCTTCCACTCTTTCATCCCAAAATAGCGAACATTT
>NC_136490.1:12369834-12387334 GCF_053919585.1 Euprymna scolopes
TTTCTCGTGCTTCCTCTCTCTCTCTTTCTCTCTCTCTCTCTTCTTTTCTCTATCTCTCTATCTCTCTCTTTCTCTTTCTCTCTCTTTTTCTCTCTCTTTCTATTTCTCACTTTCTCATTGTCTCTTTCTCGTTCTCTCTCTCTCTCTCTCTCTCTCTCTCTCTCTCTCTCTCTCTCTCTCTCTCTCTCTCTCTATTTTTCTCCAAAGTCTTCATTTCAGTTCTCAAACTTCACATTTACCTTAAGGAACAAACCCCAATAGCAGTCAACTTCAAAAAAAGCTATGAAAAGCAAGCAGTCAAAACTTTCTACCGCCTTTCTCGTAGCGTCCCAATCATCAATAACAACATAAAACCACTATAGAAGCACCTCCTCCCCACCCTCAGCATCATCATCATCATAAGCTAGATGGTAGCGTTGCGGGGCAGCCAGCCTCATCGCTAACCCATCTCTTCTTCCTCTCTTTCTCCCGTACCGCCTCGTCTTCGAGCCTGTTCTTCGTATCCAACCAGCAAGAACGACCGACAGCCGAGGAGAAGGGAAACTTTCTTCAAAGACGTCGCAACTTCTTGTGCCTCTTTGCTTTCGAAATTCCCCACTGGGCCGAGGCCGACATACCGGCGGAATTATCATTCTTATAACCGGGGGGAGTTTTCACCTTACAATATAGGCGACCCGTTCGCCTTTAACGTAAACAAATCGCAAAAGCATTAATATTTAACAAAACACATTTTTCTTTGCTAAACATTTTAATCTACTACATAAGTTCATACATATACAAATATATAAAACACACACACACACACGTTTTATGCATATACATATGTATACACTTATAACCTAATCTATTATGTATGTTTTGTTTCAGTATTTATGCCATCAGTGCTCAATATAATAATAAATCTTACTATAGAAATATACATATGGCAAGCGGGCTACACAGAAACGTTTGTGTTTCATCCCCAAAGTAATTGATCAGGCAAAACTACAATTTATATAAAACAAAAACATATAATAAATGCCTGCATACAAATATACTTATCGTCCATATTTTATTGTGCATCTGCGAAATGTTCAAAACTTGTGCAGAAAATATACTAACAACTTTAATTCAATGTATATAAGTAATTATATCCCTTAACTTTTTTTTTTAATTTTTTAAATTAACTTTTCTACGAATATAGTTTTATGGTATAAAAATGTTTAGCAAATTTCTTTGGTAATTTATTATTAATTAATTATGAAGTAATTTTGAAATTAATATTTAATAAATATTTGCGAATCATTATTAGCTATTCTTAGACTTTCTTTATTAATTCCAAAAGAAAAGAAGACATTTTAAACATAAATTAAAATTTATAAATTGTAATGTCATAATAATCAGTATTTGATGTATATATTCTAATGTGTATTTATTTAAAAAAAAAAACAATAATTTATAAAGCAGTGGTATGTCTGTATGTAAACAGAAATCGATATCGAAAATAATCACAAGGAGTATCGTTATCATGTTCTCAAAATGGGAGTTATAGTGACCCCGACCAAGTTTTCTAAAACTGAATAAGACTTCAATCTTTCCCATCGCTTAACTACAGGTATGGATCAAAGAGTATACAGCATGAATGCCCCAGCTCTACATCACTATCCAGCAACGTTTCAGAGTTCCTATGGACTGGCCCCGACATTCCAGAGACAAACCCCCTTTCCATCAATGTACGGAGCGGCCGGCCTCGGAAGTACTGGTCTCGGATATTCCCCACACCAGTCGACAACTGATTGGGATTTTCACCACGGATCATCAAACTTAGCCATGAATCTAAACGGGACCCTAAATGGCAGCTCGGCCAATTTCCTGTCCAGCCGGGATTCGGCCGCCGTCGCTGCCCCGGATTATTTTACCAATGCCAACCCGATGACCCAAGTGTCCGGTCCGTTGTCATCGGTTATGTCAGAGGGTATGCTTTCGTCGAGCAAGTCGGTTGGTGGCGGCGGAGGTGGCGGAGCTGGTGGTGGTCATGCGAGTATCAATGGAAGGGTTGGAAGTGGACTTGGGGGAGGCGCCGGCTCCGTTGCGGGGGACTCCGGCAGCGGAGGGGCTCATAATGGTGGCTTAGTGCCCGCCCCACCCTCTTCGCCATATTGTGATTCTATCAACACAGCGCCCTACGCCACCAGTTTCTCCGCTGTCAGCTCCGCCTCGATCGCCGTCCAGTCAAACGGGCTTTCATCAAAGGTTACAGGTGAGTGCCGACAAATAATTTCTTTCTCCCACCTCCTCTCTTTCTATATCTCTCTTTTATATATATATATATATATATATATATATATATATATATATATATATATATATATATATATATATAAAGATAAAAATAATTTTAAAAAAATAGCCCAGCCAGATATTTCATTTTTATTGTATTTTTTGTATTTTTATTTATATTTTTCTATTTTATTTTAATCTATTTTTTTATGTCTTCCCCCACGCTTTTCTTATGTTTTTGTATATTTCATTCATTTATCTCTTCTCTTCATTTCGGATGAGAAGCATACAGCTTTGAAATACTATGGTCTATACAGTTTTCTTAATAGTTCACGCGTTCTTATTGATTTCATAATCAAATACATTTTTTAACTTTGAACTGTCACCAATTATTTGCTTACACGCACATACATATACACGTGTGTGTGTGTGTGTGTGTGTGTGTGTGTGTGTGTGTGTGTGTGTGTGTGTGTGTGTGTGTGTGTGTGTGTGTGTGTGTGTGTGTGGGATTTTTTTTTCTCAGGTAAAACATTGTTTGGAAACAAGAGAAAAGTTCATTTCAATCTTGACATATTTTTGGAAGATTGTCATTCCTTCATCTGCGGGAAGATCGATGCAAATCATTGAACCAAAATGTGTTCTCATTGCCAAGCAAAACCATATAATATTTTATCGGGGCATAAGAAAATTTCTATATTATCGTCTAATAAAATGTTTTTTTTAATTCGTGAGAACTACCTACATTTTGATTATATTGTTAAATGAAATTAATTTGCACACTTCCCAGTAGATGGCTGTTCATACCCATTCAAGAATACAGATTTTTCTTTCTATATTTATTTGTTCCATGTTTTTTTTTGTACTTGTGTATCATCGCTTACTCACTAGCTCTCGTCTGAATCAATACCAGTGATCGCTCACTGACAAAAACAGCGGATGTTCACTGAACTTCTAGTCACCTTAGATTTCCAATACCCTGCTTGTTTATATGACTCTTGGAAATCGATTTGTATTCTCGCAACAGCCGTTTACATTATTATCCCCCATGACAACCGTTATTTTTCTATAAATTTCGAATGCCACTAAATCTGTTTAAGATTGAAATATTTACTGCGATCTTTCATCGGTGATTGGAATCTTACTTACTCTGAATATTTATAATGTATATATATATAAAAATGTATATATATATATAACTAAATTTTATATATATAATGTATATATATAATATATATATATTATGTATATATATAGCATGTATATAAAAATGTATCTATATAGAATGTATATATACATATATAATGTATACATACATATATAATGTATACATACATATATATAATGTACATATACATATATATAATGTAAATATACATATATAAAATTTATAAATATAATGTTTATATATATATATATATATAATGTATATATATATGTATGTATATGTACGTATATGTAAGTATATGTTTTGTGTGTTTTTGTAAATTTACCACTGAAATGTTCAAGCTTCTTACATGCAATCACCTAAAAATGGAAATCATGTTTTCCTTTATTAAATGTATTAGAATATAAAATGGATTTTTAAAAATAATAAATGTGTTTTTTCATTTTTTTTTTTTGTTTATTTTCTTTTTAAATGTATAAATATTCCTTTTAAAATAAACTTTTTTTTTTTTATTCTATTAGGAAAATATTTTTCCGGTACGCCACATAGAGACTTATCAAAAATAAAACATCGACTTCAGTTCTGTTGTTTGTCTTAATAAATAATACACGTGAATTTTCATATGTAATTTTATGTTTATTTGCTAGATAAAAATGTACAAATAAGTTTGATTTTTGCTCTGTTGAAATGTGTTTTTATTACTGAATTAAATTTGGCTCACTCTTTTGGCGAACCAAAATGTCGGAGTTAAACTTGGCGTGCTGGTTTCTCACAAACAATCACCGACTATTTAACGTTAAATTTATTTATTCGAAACTGATCCTCCACTTTAAATACTAAAATTATTGCTTTTCTTTCTATAAAGTTTTTACGATTTTAACACGTACTCGCTTAAAAGTAAAAAAGTAATATTTCGTTTTTAAATAGGGATTCAGCTGAGAGTGGTCATCTACAAAATTTTCATTATTATTATTATTATTATTATTATTATTATTATTATTATTATTATTATTATTGTTATTATTATTGTTATTGTTATTATTATTATTATTGTTATTATTATTATTATTATTATTATTATTATTATTATTATTGTTATTATTATTGTTATTGTTATTATTATTATTATTATTATTATTGTTATTATTATTGTTATTGTTATTGTTATTATTATTATTATTATTATTATTGTTATTATTATTATTATTATTATTATTATTGTTATTATTATTATTATTATTATTATTATTGTTATTGTTATTATTATTATTATTATTATTATTATTATTATTATTATTATTATTATTATTATTTACTAGGTGTTCTCATGCAGGTTATCACCAGAAATTGCTCACTGAAAACAACCGGTGGTGTTCCCTGAAGTCTGAGTGACAATAAGTTTCCCCAGATATCCAGTAGATTCCACTTCTTTCGATAACATTTGTAAATGAACTTGCATTATCGTAACATCCGTTTACCATTGACTTCTCACTGGCAATGGCCATTGGTTATCACTGGAATTTGGGTGCCAAGAAAACTCCTCAAAGTCCTAGTTTTCTTCATATTCATTCAGTGGAGGTCTGGTTGTTAGTGATTTGTCTCTTCGGTCTTTCCATTCTCCCCGACCATTCCCGGCTATTTTGTGTGCCGCTACTTGATGCCGGCATTGTAATTATTATTATGGGGGAGTGGTTCATTTACAATTATACAGTTTCAGTTTTCTTGGTTCCATGTGGTGTTCCTTTATCTTTTTGTTTTACTTCTGTTGTAGTTTCTATATGTCCGGTTGGCATTTGTAATTCGTGTGTAATAGTCTACATTCATATGTTTTCATTAATATTCTAGCCGTTTTCATTATTGCTATACGTCTATCGTTTCAGTTATCCCCTAATTCCAATTTCTCCTATTCTATTATTGTGGGGGGGGTTCGCGATTGTTCCTGATGCTCTTACGAATATTGATGTTATCTTAACTTTCTTCATCTTCCATATCTTTTTCAATTCTGTGGCAATATTAATGTATTGTTTTCGCTTCTCCGTCTCCTTGATATTCACTCGGTGAACTGCTGGAATGGCGAAATCTTCGATCTGGCAGGACTTTTCCTTGTTAACTATTACGACATTTGCTCTCCTTGTTTGTTATCCTCATTATTATTATTATTATTATTATTATTATTATTATTGTTATTATCATTATTATTATTATTATTATTATTACTATTAACGAAATACGGATTATTACTTACTCATTAAGAATTTTCACCCGTTCTTGATAGCCATTTCAAATTATTTTTCGTTGTCGTAATAGCCGCTTACCATTGATTTCTCACTTTCAACAGGTACTATATTGATTTTCATGTTTGTATATATCATTTTGATTTTTAACTTACATCAAGTTTTCTTAAATGTCTTGGAACTGCAGCAACTTTCCTAATATCCATAACAAAACAAAAATAATGACAGCAAAAAAAATAATACGGTGCCAGCTAGAATTCAATGGTAAGCGGCTGTTGAGATAATGTGAAGTCACCTGTGCCGGTTATCGAGAGAGAACACTAGAAATCTGGAGAGACGTCACTTTGACTCCAGGAAACAGCACGAATTATTTTCAGTGAGACGTTGCCGGTGATGGCCTGTGGAGAACTTGTAGCCATAGAAATTTGAGGAGACGATGTCACTTACATTCTAGGGAGTACAACTTGTTATTACTAGTGAGAAATCACTGATGGTTCGTGTGAAATCGCCTAAAAAATAACCCACTATGAGAAAGCAATGACATAAAGTATCATCTGTGAGTTCAAATCGAACAAATAAAATACTGAATACAAAACGAATGGAATAACTTGAGTATGAATCGCGAATTGTAGATATTCAGTTCGCTAGAGATGCACATGTGAACAGGTACTTGAATTTGAAGATAGCAGAAAATAATATTAATCAGGAAAGTAATGTAATCCGAATTAAGAATGAATCATTGGCAATCGTTTCGAATAATTTAATCAAATAGCAATTTTTACTATTGTATGTTTCTGTTTATTGGTCAAGTGAGAGCAAACAATGTTTCTGAATTTTTGAGATGGGGATACTTATTTGTATTAAGATTCTTCAAATTACTGTTCTCATCTCGAGTTTTATTTTTACAACGTTTCGGTCGATGTACCCTCCGTCAGATGTATCTTGTTTAACGCGAGAATGTTTCTATTGAACTCAGGAATATAGACGGAATTTCAAACACGGAAGCCTTTATTTACTTCACGGGGGTAGCATGCTCTCGTTCCGTCAGCCATGACTGGATAGTAGTCCTAAGTAATTCGCAATTGTATTTTCCAGCCGCCCACACTGAGAATTGAACCTTCAACCTTCAGGAGAATATCTCCTTTATATTTGATTTTTTTTTTTCCAAATACGGGTCCTCGCGGATAGTCATCAAGGTTTCTTTAAGATTCGCACGAATTGAATAAATGGTTTACTTTTTGTATTTTTCTAGTTATTTTCAAATATGTTGCAAAGTCTTATAAGGTTGTTCCGACTACTCCCCATATTACTGGCATTATGTAAGTCTATAAAGTAACAATCTGTTTAAACCTTGACCAGCGTTTTGGTATCTTTTGGCTTTATTTATCTTGAGTTCGAATGCAAAACACGATAAACGCCATTTTCAAAATTGCGAAACCATCATTACAATATGTATTGCGTTTAGACCCGCTATCATATAACAAAATTATGACTCTTGTTTGCTGGCAATTAAAATAGGCTTTATAGTCGAAATCCAAATTTAATATATTTTCCCTTTTATTGTTTAATCTCGCGGTTTAAATGCAGTGGATTTATCGGGTTTTTCATTCAAACTCTTCAGTTATTTCGACGATCGGCTGTTACAATGGTGATTGGTGTCTGTGTTCTTTGCTTTTTAATTAATCATTCCCATCTCTCGGTCTATAGTTGGAGATTCGCTTGAGTCGCACAGTTTAAATAACTTTCTATGGTCTTTTAATATATAACAGTGACATGTATCGTTCAAGAACTGATTATGTACATAATTATTAGATTCAGGCTTACTATCCAATAAGACCCTGAAATAATTCACATTAACAATATGTGATCAGATTTCCACTCGTTTAAGTTAGAGATTATCTTTGAAATATTTACTCCTATTATATAAAAAGTCATTTTGTGTGTGAGTTCCTTCCTCATAGGTTCCGAAACGGCTGAGCCTATCTTTTGAAAATTTCACACAAAGCTAATTTATACGTCTGGCAGTGTTCTTAGATATTTTGTACAAAAATTCATTCGATAAATATCGAAAATAAGAAAAATCCGATTTAAAAATAGTATTCCTTCTCTTATAAATAAAAAATCATTTTTCAGGGGAATATTTTACGTTACATCGGTCAAGGCAAATAATACAATTTCAGTAAATCATTTCTTTTAAAAAAAAAACAGATTTATTGTCGTCTGGAGATGTAGCTCAGTAGTACAGCATTCGAATACAGCTCGAATAATCCCCTGTTCAAGCCCGGCTGTACCTCACCCTTTAATTTGTTTTTTTGTTTGTTTTTTTTTCTTATTAATGAGTTCAATTTACGATGAAAGAGGTATCATTTGAAATTGTTGCAAATCATTTCTTTGTATACTTTAAAACTAAACATTAATCAGAATTGACTTTTCCAGGGCATTCATTGTCCAGCCCAAAATATCAGCTAATGCGATATTGTAAAACAAACACAAGTGGAATTTGATGAGCGATATTATCATTATTTCATTTTTTTTTCTTTGTGCGAATAAGTTCACCGGGCAAATTATTCCTCATAATATATAATAATCAATAGAGGATTGGTTCTATAATACATACAATCTGTATGAAGTAAAATATCATGTTTAACGTTAGTGTACGATCGGGCAACGCCGGGCGTAGTTAGAAATAAATACAATCGTTCCTAGTATTCTTGCAATGACGGGTGTAATTATAATTGTTATCTCTGTGTTCGACACAGGTTTTAAGATTCACCACGAGTTGCTGACATTTTCAAATTTGAAACTTATAGTTCGGAGCAATTCCGGTTTCTTTATATTCAATAATTTGAAAAGTTCCTAGTGGATTGCCATTCCCACCCATTCATTTTATTATTATTCATGTATTTTTCAATTTCGGATGATCATTATGATTGTGTTTACATTTTCTTCGTTTCTATGAAAATACAGATATGAAGTTAAATAATTTGTGAGTTCAAAATACATATTCGGAAGATATTGAATTATTTTACCTACATGCCGCTTTTCTGAATTCACAAAAGCAAATCATCATAAATAGACGGCGTCTCTTGTACCAAACGGCCATAGTATATATATATATAGTACAGGTAAGAAATTCATTTTTATACTATGAAAAGGTTAGTAATTACAATTAAGAATAGGAAATTGGGGAAAAAAAATTTTTGTAACTTGTCTTCTTCCTAAGATTAAGGGTGGTGGTGTTTGATCAACACTGCTGGGGAGCCATGATGTAATACACTGTTTTGTTTTTAAATCCCCGAAACAGTGTTTGATGATCCCTTAAAAAATATAAAAATTGGTATTATAGTAAATTTGAGAGTTGATGCAGTGATTGCAGGTGATTAAATGACTTACTGACTAGATGTTTTTTTTTTGATGAATGATAAAAAATAATTTTTTGTGTGGTTTCAAATGTTAAAAACTTCAAAGACTATATATATATATATATATATATATATATGTGTGTGTGTGTGTGTGTGTGTGTGTGTGTGTGTGTGTGTGTGTGTGTGTACTAGCAAAAGTACCCGTCGTTGACTAGGTTCATAAACAGCCTACAGAAAATGGACTCTGATTTAGTAAAGTATGATAGGTTATGAAAAGGAAGGGTTGTAAAAAGTTAGCTTCGGATTTTGGGGTATCAAAACCAAAGCAAAATATGAAGTAAAAATAAAATAGATAAACCCCATAATTTATTATACCATACCTGTTCACACTGAAACACTTATCACAATATTCTGTGAATCTATATTAAAAAAACTTGTTAAACTTTGTGACATATTTCCATTCTATGGAGGTCAGGCGCGAACACCCCATAATTTTATTATAGCATATTTCTTCAAACTGAAACATAATTATCAAAGTATACTTACGTAGATAGATGTGAAAAGTTTTTATCAAAGTTTGTGTCTATTTCCATTCTATGGAGGCCAGGCGTGAACGCAGACCCCACAATTTTATTATACCATCCCTATTTAAGTTAAAACATACTTATCAAAGTATTCTTATGTACATCTATATCAAAAAAAAACTTGTAAACGTTTTTTTTTTAATTTTTAATTTTTTTATTTCCATACTTTGTGGACCAGGCGCGAACGAATACCCCACAATTTTAATAAACCACCGTTCTGCCAGATCAAATATACTCATTCTTGTGTCTCGATAAATCATCTATAATTATATGTAATCAGTTTTTTTTTTAAATAATCAACCATATAGGAGCCTATTCGTGACCAGACACACACACACACACACACATTCAGCTTTATGTTATAAGATATATATATATGTATGTATGTATATTTATATTATACTATTATATATATTATATATATGTATATATACATATATTTATATATGTATATGTACATATACATATATACATATAAATATATATACATATATATATACATATATATACATATATATACACATATATTCACATATGTATACATATTTATATGCATATTTATATACATATATGCATATATATATAAATATATATGCATATATATATATACATATATATATATATATATATATATATATATATATATATATATATATATATATAATCTTTACAAAGAACAGACACTCATAATACCGTTGGTCATTTTTTTAAATATTAGGCTTTTATTGATAACATTTTCGCTAGAATGTTGACATAAAATATGAAAATTGAATTTTTTACTGTGCTGATGAGTTGTGCAAAATTGTAATTAATGAATTATTATATACTTATATACTAACGATTTTATGCAAGATGTTACCAATAAAAGCTGAACATGTTGAGAATGGGCAACATTCCTTATAAATTGGTAAGTTTAAGAGATATTTATAGCTTTAGTATTGTACTATTGAGCTATATTCACGAGAATTGGTGCTATTTGTTTTATGCATTCCAAATAGTAAATTATCTATAGAAACACACTTACACGTGTGTGTATAATATATATATATATATATATATATATATATATATATATATATATATATATATATATATTAGGCACCGCCAAAACTTGAGGGGGCAGGCAAGTACTTTTTGACGGACCGTCTTTTTAAAAATCTACTAAAAATCAGGTTATTATCCGATCAATAAGAAATTTTCAGCGATTATTAAGAGAAGAATGAATTTTATAACAGTGTACTTATTTTTCATAAACAATATTTATATATATATATTTTTTCTTACAACCCCCCCCTTGTTTTGAGGGGGTACAAATATGCTTAAAATAATCATCTGAAATTGAAAAAAACATATTGTGTTATTGTAAGGGACGGGACTATAGATTAAAAAAAACAAAAAAAAACTTGTTTGCATACCTTATTGAAACATCTGAATATCCGAAATTCGATTGTGTTTAATTATCCCGCTTTTGAGTTTTGAAGTGTGAAATTCGGTGAATATGTTAAGTAAAATAATTAATTTAAGTTAAGCAAAACAAAAAAAAAAATTTTTAATATTTATACGAAAAAAGCCATTTTAAAATCTTTGATAAATAAATTAACAATTTCTTTTTAGCGAGCCGATTAATGCATGACCATTATTAAACAGGGCATGCTTTGAAGAATCGATACAAAAAAAAATTCGATGAATATTGTGCCCTTTGTGTTAAAAATATCATCATTTTTTCGATCCAGTTTGGAAACGTTTGCCTCCTTTCGACTACGGTGGACCAAACGCGCTAAAATAATTTTTTTATTCTGCTTTAAATTGCCCCCCACCCCATTTTGGAGAGTCTGACCCCCACACACATACATATTAAACACCAAACTCATACAAATGCTCAGCGTTAATAATACATTGAAATTTTCGTCACTGAAAAATAAGTTTTTGGGGGGGCTTTTTGGTCTTCCGTAGTTTGCTTTTTATCAAGAACAAATGTAAAGTTTGTAAACAGAGTAATCAAATCGACTCGAAGTAACTGGTTGCCTATATGAATAAGTGGAATTATTTGAAATCCAGGTACTTATATTATAATATTTTTGCATATTCTCATAGAAAATCACCCTAAATCTTAGTTAGACAAGAAATAAAAAATTAATTTTTTCAAAAACCTTTCTTTTTTATTTAACTATGTATATACGTTATTTGTGCAAAACAAAAAACGCCAATTGTTAACTTTGGGGGAAAATTTAACATTTCAAATTTAATTAAAAATAGTAGAATTTTTTTTACATTATTCTGCTTTCTATATGATAAAATTCAGGGTTTTATCTTTCTGGAAAAAAAGTTACTCAGAAATAATGGATTTTAATAAATGTAATTTCGTTTTAAAAAACAACAACAACTTGATTTTTCGGCCATTTTGGCGGTGCCTAATATATATATATTCATTTGTTTTTGTTCGCGATACTTTTTGAATGAATTCAATTATTTATACGTAAGTGCATTTTTATTCAAATGCGAATTGGGAATAATTTTCCCCTTTACCAATTTGTTACCCCCAAATCGGGAGCGGCATATATATATATCTATATATATATATATATATATATATATATATATATATATATATACATTATTTTTAAAATATAATTATACAATGACATAAGTTTTGTCGTTTACGACTCATCAAAATGGACGAATCAACTAATGCTCATCTAAAAAGAGTTCAGTTTTATTTTCATACTAGCATCCAATTCTTTTGACTTTTTACTCAAATTTTTATACAGTTCTGCTAATGATTTTTTTCATTATTCTTATACCAGTCGGTTATCTCTCTTTTTCTCTCTCTCTGTCTCTCTCTCTCTCTCTCTCTCTATATATATATATATATATATATATATTATTGTCGTTGTTATGATTAGTTCATGTATATACATTCTAATTTCACGTGATATATTTAATTTTCATTTTTAAAAAAAATGGGACTTTTACTTGATTACCGAAAACCATGAAATAATTCGATTGCAAAAATGATTTTCTATTTTTTATTTATTTTCAGTGTGCAATCATTAGTAACCGTTTTTAAAACATCGAAATTAATATTTGAATGTTGTTTATGGCGCGCGCTTAGTACAAACTATGCAGTCTACTGGTGACGCCTCAGTCACGATTTCGAAATAGTTGCGTCTATGTAAGGTTAGCTAATACCCCTCATATTCGTATAATCTCCATATTAACAAATTTGTGTGACAACTTGTCGTGTGTCTGTATGTGTGTGTGTTTCTCACCTTTACGTGACCTACACGTTATTTTTATTATTATTTGCTTATTTATTTACTTACGAGATGTTCTCATACAAGTCTTCATAATAGATTTTTCACTAACAAACACCGATGGTGTTCCTTGAAGTCTGGATGACAAGTCTCCCCATGTTTCTAGTACTCACCACCTCTTTAGATATCTTTTGCAAATAAATTTGCATTATCGCAACAGCTCTCTTTTCACTTATCAAGTTGAAGTCTGGTTAGTGCTTTCTCCCCTCAGTCTATCCACTCACCAAAAGCTTTAACTATTTAGTATGGTGTCAGTCGATACCGACATGAAATTTGGGGAGGTTGTTAACCTGAAATTAAGCGGTCTCGCTTTTCTTTGTTCCGTGTTGTATTCGTCTTTTTTTTTTTTTTTTTTTGTTTGTTTTTTACTACTTTTGTGGTTTCAACGCTTGTAGTTAACGCGGATTAGTTTCCGCATTCAAAGGTTTTCCTTAAGATTTAAACCGTTCTCATTATTGCTACACGTTGTCTCTTTTCAGCTTTATCATTATTTTTTTATACAAGCATACAATATTTTTTTTATAAATAACTAGCATTTCAGCCCGGCGTTGCCCGGGTGTTTGGTGGTGTATGTTGAGCAAAAAAAAAAAAAAAAGCGGTAAATTTTTTTGAATTTTGACCCCTATTTTTATCCCTTAACATTTATTGTTTTGAGCTCAAATCAAGTTATTAAGTTAGATCCATGTCCAAGGTACCTTATCTAAAATTTCAACTGTTTAGACCCAATATTGTCGGAGGAGTTCTCAAAGGACAAATCGTTGAACTTTGACCCCTTAACAGCCAAATTTCTGGCCGAAAACCGATCACAAAAAATTTCCCAAATCTCAGTACTCTGTATATCAAATTTCGAGTCTGTAGACTGAAAATTGACGAAGTTATTGCGTAGGGAGATGTACACACACACAGACACGTTCAGTTTTATATATATATATATATATATATATATATATATATATATATATATATATATATATATATATATATATATATATTATCAAGAATTCTTCAAAAGTTTTGATTTCGGTTTCCATCCAAGCTGATGAACACAAGTCATATGGATATATTTTATTTAATTTTTGAAATCGCAACTTTATATATAAAAATTGATAAAACATTCACTCTGTAATAATATATACGAAATCTGTAAGGATTAAAATATCATATTTAAGCGTACCTTATGACTGCTAGCTTAGATAAACATTTTTGAAGTTTTAACGAAAAAGCGACAATAATATGAGACCGGTTCCAGTTACGCTGAACATTCAGGGAATGCCAACATCAATATATTACGTATGAATGAGTCCCCCTGTGGAATTTCCACAGGTCTCGCTTATTTTTATTAATTTAATAATTTAAAGAAAGCATGATTATAAATAATATACAAAATTCTATATATGTAATCTAAAATTGCAGAATAGGCATTGTTAAATGAGAAATCGCGAAACGAAAATGAAAGTAAAATGTCATGATTTAGTAAAACGAGTATGTACAGTTAAAATTATATTATTATTCGGAAAAGAAGAGGCGCGCACGCACACACACACACACACACACACACACACACACACACAAAACGATATTATTTTTGCACCTACCTCATATATATATATATATATATATATATATATATATATATATATATATATATATATATATATATGCCTGTAAAGGCACGTATATGCTCTGGCATAAAAACTTTTCGATTCATAGTTATTAATTAATAAGATAGTAAGACAATAGTTTTATTTTAAGATATTCATAATGGAAAACGTATGGATATAAATAGCTCTATTGGTTATTGAGCACTATTATATAAATCCAGTGGATATAATTGTGATTTTCTCTTACGAATACATTGGAATACTATATGTGTGTGTATGTGTGCGCGTGTGTGTGCGCGTGCGCGCGCGATGCCTCCGTTCAGTCTCAAGAGACAATTGACACGCCTCTTCGGGTAGCTGCGCATGCAATTGTAAGGCAAAGGTTGCTCAATCTCTAATTACACCAATCCTAAACTGCCACTGTTAAGGTCCAGTGGTAAGGAGAGACCTACGACTGACTTGAAACAATACCTAGATAAGTGGTGAGCACATGCAGAACCTGGAATTCCTATATGGTCACCCATTCTAGAACTGACTAGACTAATATATATATATATGACACACAGAGAGACAGTGTTAATATAATGATAAAAATTTTATTATTTATTGAGAAGATTACAATTACGTTAATCAGAAAAAATATTTTAAAACCCAGTCGTAGTAATATGTTGCACACGTTAAGATATTTATCAAGAAAATTATTTCACATGAGCAATTTTTACACAATATTATGAGACGCATTGCAAGAAAAAATATTTTTATAAAATATATTTTGATGATTTCAAAATTTTACTTTTCCTTATATATAATAGTAATATATTCATATATATATATATATATATATATATATGAATATATATATATATATATATGTTATACACATTATATATATAATACTAATTATACATATATATACACATTTTATATATATATATATATTATACACATTATATATATAAACATTATATATATATTATACTGATTATACACATATATATACACACATTATATATTTACTAGCAAAAGTACCCGTCGTTGACTGGGTTCAAAAACAGTCTACAGAAAATGAACTCTGATTTATGAAAGTATGATAGGTTATAAAAAAAAAGGGTTGTAAAGAGATAGCTTCGGATTTGGGTGTATCAAAACCAAGGCAAAATATGATGAAAGTAAAAATAAAATAGATACACCCATAATTTATTATACCATACCTGTTCACACTGAAACACTTATCACAATATTCTGTGGATCTATATTAAAAAACCTTGTTAAACTTTGTGACATATTTCCATTCTATGGAGATCAGGCGCAAACGAACATCCCATAATTTTATTATACCATATTTCTTCAAACTGAAACATAATTATCAAAGTATACTTACGCAGGTAGATATGAAAAGTCTTTATTAAAGTTTGTGTCTATTTCCATTCTATGGAGGCCAGGCGCGAACGCATACACCACAATTTTATTATACCATCCCTATTTAAGTTAAAACATACTTATCAAAGTATTATTATGTACATCTATATCAAAAACACTTGTAAACGTTTTTTTTTTAATTTTTAAATTTTTTATTTCCATACTTTGTGAATCAGGCGCGAACGCAGACCCCACAATTTTAATGAATCATCATTCTGCCAAATGAAACATACTCATTCCTGTGTCTCGATACATCTTCTATCATTATATGTGATCAGTTTTCAATAATAGTCAACGATATAGGAGCCCATTCGTGACCAAACACACACACAGGCGTTCAGCTTTATATTATAGATTATACACATTATATATATTATACATATATATATATATATACACATTATATATATACACACATTATATATATGCATATATATATATATATATATATATATATATATATATTATACACATACATTAAAAACTACGCACAAGCATAGATGATACATATCTTTCGATATCTACGCCTACTGATTTTTTCATTCCTAAATATAAAAAAATATTTTGAATCTGCATAAGTATGCTGAAAAATCAACATAATGTTCATTAACTTATAATCCCAATCTTGTAGAATTTTCAGCTCAATCTTTACAAATATTATATATCTGATCTGAACATTCTTACACTAAGTCTGTGGATGTACCTATACCAGCAACATATATATATATATATATATATATATATATATATATATATATATATATATATATATATACTAGCATTTCAGCCCGGCGTTGCCCGGGTGTTTGGAGGTGTATGCTGAGCAAAAAAAAAAAAGAGTAATTTTTTTTAAATTTGACCCCTATTATGACCCCTTAAAATTAATAGTTTCGGGCTCAAATCAGTTTATTAAGTTAGATCCAGGTTCAAGGAACCTATATATAAAATTTCAAGTGTCTAAACCCAAAATTGTCGGAGGAGTTTGGTAGAGTTCTTAAAGGTCAAATCGTTGAAATTTGACCCCTTAACAGCCAAATTTCTGGCTGACACCCGTCACATCGATTTTCCCAAATCTCAGTACCCGGTATTTCAAATTTCGAGTCTATAGACTAAAAATTGACAGAGTTATTGCGTAGGGAAATGTACACAGACAGACAGACAGACAGACACGTTCACTTTTATAGATATATAGATAACTGCAGAAAAGGAAAAACTGCATTTACTGAATAAATTTTTTTTTTAGTATAACAATCTATTAGCAAAAATAAAACAATTAGAATTAGTCGACAAAAAAAAAACTGAACTTAACCAACATCAAAAAGAATGAGAAAAATACTCTGAATCGCATATAATTCGTCACATTCACAAGAAATGCGTCCCTCCCATACAAAATAGAACAACAGAAGAAAAAGTAAAGTCTGCCAAATTTTTGTTTGGTAAAACCCCTGCCATTGGATAATGTAAACATTCATCTCCTGGGAGAGAGTTACTATTAATCCAGATTAAATAGAACATGTGTATATGTCAAAAACGGTAACACGAATTCTATGCATTTATGTCCG